>NW_027069924.1:262703-390392 GCF_002906115.3 Quercus suber | reverse complement strand
GAAACTCCACTATTATCAAATCAAGCGGTTACAAGTAAAGGAATCCCAAGTACCTTACCAACCTACAGTTGAACCCTTACCCCAATACCCAATTGGACTTGATCTGTAGCGACAGTTCCCACCTTTGATGCACGGCTCCCAAGTACGTGACTAACCAATGCGTGGATCCCAGTACACAACTTTAGAACACCAACTAAGGAAGAAAGGTTAGCTGCAAAGTTCTTCAGTTCATCCTTTATGATGAATAGCAGGAAGATGCTTGTTTACAAAACCCTATGGTGCAAATACACAGCAACATCTTGAAGGAAGATGAACTAGGTCAAGAACTTCGTCTTTTGATCATAATTTGCTTGAACAGAGACTGCTCAATGATATTGCAACTTGTGTCACACTTGACGGCTCATAAAACAATCCTTTTATATGTTTAGGGTTAGAAGAAAAGAAGACCCAAAATCATATTCACGGATCCCAAGAAAATCAAATTGGAAATCTGAAATTTTAAATCTCGACAGATAGCAGGTGTCAAGGTAGCTATCGAAAAGGTGTTGAGCTTTAAAAACTTTGCACTTCAGCTTGCTTTTTCTTGTACAGACTTGATGACTTCAACACTTGACCTTGAAACCTTGTTTCTTGAAGTATTAAAAACACCTAGAACTACCTAATTACAAGTAGAGTGCGCTTTGTCAAAGGATTAGCCAATTTACATAAATAAGTGACATATGTTCTTAACAAGTGAAAACATATATGTCCTAACAATCTCCCCCTTTGGCAATCCGTGACAAAACTACAACAAACAAATGAGCATATGAGAGAAGTCATAAATCACTCAACTCATATTCACTTTTTTGAATACAATAAAATATATCCTAACACAAACTCTTGAAAAACTTTGCAAGAAGAAAGTTTATGGCAAGTAGACTTTGACAACCTGTATTTCTGAAACACTTTAAACAAAACTCATCAAGGCATCTTGTGTGAAACAAAAATAATAGATTGCATACAAGTATAAAGAGCATGTGTATAAAGATAGAAAAGAAACAACACACGAAGAGAGAGGTAAAAGAAACATACATCCACGTATATAGAAAATAAGTACAATGTATGTAAAATGGTCAAAGGACCTCATATACATGATCAATGTATCTAAAAGGTAAGAAAAAAAAAGATACATATAAAGCCTCACTACATCCCTCAGAAAAGTCAACACTCCCCCTATAAAAAATGTCCTATACTAACTCTCTCCCTAAAATGACTACTCTCATAACCCCAAAACTACTCCTCCTTTTTGTCACGAGTGACAAAGGGTAGAGTGTCATGTAGACATCTCATTGGCAGAGCTAGCATCTCCATCATCATCATCATCATCACCATCCTCAGAATCTAAAACTGCTGGAGTAGGTGGTGAAGGAGTAGCCTTTGGAGCAAATCCACCTATGGTCGCCTGCTGTTGTGCAATACGACCAACACGAATATTTACCTGATACAACTCAGTAGAGAGTGTATCAAGGCGAGTGTCCATGCATTGCAGCTGCGCCATAATATCTCCCAGAGATACATCGCTCGAAGAGGAAGAAAGAGCAGATGTACATGGAGCTGATCTAGATGGAGCCGAACGGGAGGGAGGAGTGGCATCCGGCTGTCTCGACCTGAACTGCGCCTCACTACGTTTTACGGTAGCGGCATCTATGGCAAATATGTGTGTGAAGTGGTCAGACGCAGGAAAGGGAACCGAAAAATGGCGTAAGATCCTCATGATAGCGGAAGAAAAGATGAGCTTATCACAGGATGCCGAATCAAGATAAATATCTATGATAGACAGGATAAAGTGAGAAGGAAAATCTATGGTAAGATGCTCTAGAAGTGATAGCAAAAATCGAGCACGAGGCTCTGTGATAGAGTTATAGTGAGAAAGAGGATGGAGAACAAAAGTCATCACCATGTTGATAAATCTAGGACCTTTAGCAAAAGGCCTACATGATGTGAACTGATACTCACCCCAATCAGCAGGGTGCTGACAAAAGGCGGAGATGAGCTCATCTTTGGACACAGTCCTCAGACGCTCACAAGAAGGATAGTCAGGAAACTCTATCCTAGGAACCTTAAGCACATCCGCAACTAGCTGCGGTGTGACAGGGATGCGCGTACCTCGAACGCAAGTGAAAAAGAGAGGTACTGAACGATCTATCCCGTGCATTTTGGAGTAGAACTCCTATATTAGCACGAGAGGGCAAGTGACCGGGATGTCACACAGTGACCCCCATCCCCTGCTGTGAATGACAGAGGGAAAGTCAGTGTCGGCAAAATCCGCCAGAATGACTTGGCGTTCCGAATGAACACCTCGTCTAGAAAAGTTCTTCTAAAATGCCTTATGGGCATCTCCATCATGGAACCGAAGGTTAAGGAGAGCAGAATCAGAAGAAGTAGAAGCTCCAGAACGCAGAGGGTTCCGAGCAGGAGTGGATTTACGTTTGGGTGCCATAGACACTACTAACGTAAAAGAATGAGAAGGAGAGAGAGGAAAACACTCAGAAAAGTTCCCAAAATAGTTCAAATATGACAAATATATTGATTAATTAGGTTAAATAATCTAGTTTACAAGAATCTAAAAACGTACATGTTAAACATTAGCCTTAATTAAGTTTGCATTTATCATGATCTATTCATCCGTTCTATGAGTATATTTAGCTTTTTGAGAAGAAATCTATGAGTATATTTAATTAATCTTTATTCTTTTTGCATTATACATTACAGTTTCGTTGGGTTCGTTGTTCATGTTTACAGAATCATAAAAGTAAATTATTTTTTGCAACATTTCTTACAATCTTAATTCTTAAGACATATTTCCTTTCTTGAAATTATTTTTGTGACTTTTGTGATAGAGTTATATTTATTGTTTAAAATTATTAATAATAATGATATAGGGTTTAGTGACTGCATTGTAAAATTTTCTAGAAGTTCTTGATTATGTGTTCGTTTGGGTTGGGTATTTGCAAAAGTGTGGTTTTTAAAAAAAAAAAAGTAATTTGCGTTTTGAAAAGATGAATTTTAAATTCACAATTAAGCATTTGGTAAAAATCTATGAAAAACTGTTGTTTCTATCCATTGACTGCATTGAAAAATATAATATTGGTCTAAAACTATTGTTTCAAGTGCAAATAACCAAAAGGACTTGATTAACTTTCCTCGCAGACAGACAATAACTTACTGATTTTGCAAGCATCAAATTCAAGTCACCCTTTCCTCAAAAAAAATTCAAGTCACCCTTTCTTTACTAGTCAGTGAATGTATACAAAAGGTTAGTGAGATCACTTGAATGAAATAGGTTAATGAAATGTTCTTATATATGCATCTAATATAATGTTGAACAAATCGCAACTGATATCAAACGAGTTTTCAAATTTTACAAGCTAATATCCTTGCGTCAAAACTTGTTCTAGTCCCATTAAATTATGTGTTATCACCAAGCACACAAATTTTTTCGCCTTTTCATTGAGTGAAGGCTACAAGTAAATTTGTAATATGGATAATGACTGATAGGCCACAATCTAAATGACCAATTGTGATTAAACCAATTAATTACGTAGCCAAGTTATTAATTAATCAGTTTATCATACAATTGCATGGAAGCACAAACAAATCACCAAAAATGAAATATGCAGCAGAAATTAAATAACACGGTGATTTGTTTACGAATGGGGAAAAACCTCGCGGCAAAAACCCCACCGCGTGACTTTTAGGTCACCACTCCCGAAACTCCACTATTATCAAATCAAGCGGTTACAAGTAAAGGAATCCCAAGTACCTTACCAACCTACAGTTGAACCCTTACCGCAATACCCAATTGGACTTGATTTGTAGTGACAATTTCCACCTTTGATGCACAGCTCCCAAGTACGTGACTAACCAATGTGCGGATCCCAGTACGCGACTTCAAAACACCAACTTAAGGAAGAGAGGTTGACTGCAAAGTTCTTCAGTTCATCTTACAAGATGAAGACCAGGAAGATTCTTGGTCACAAAACCCTTTGGTGCAAATACACAGTAACTTCTTCAGAGAAGATAAACTAGGTCAAGAACTTCATCTTTGATCACAATTTGTTTGAACAAAGATTGCTCAATGCTTTTGCAACTTGTGTACAACTTGACGACTCTTAAAACCATCCTTTTATATGTTTAGGGTTTTGAAAAAAAGGCCCAAAAGCATATTCACGGATCCTAAGAAAATCATATCAGAAACTCTGAAATTATAAATCTCGACAGATAGCAGGTGTCGAGGTAGCTATCGAGAAGGTGTCGAGCTTTAATGAATTTGCACTTCAGCTTGCTTTTTCTTGGACAGACTTGGTAACTTCAACACTTGACCTTGAAACCTTGTTTCCTGAAGTATTAAAAACACCTAGAACTACCCAATTACAAGGAGAGTGCGTTTTGTCAAAGGATTTAGCCAATTTACATAAATAAGTGACATATGTTCTTAGCAAGTGAAAAAACATATGTCCTAACAATGACTAATCACGACAACATGAAAATTCGTTTTGGATAAAAAATTTATGAAAATTAAAATATATGACCAAAAACCACAACTTGGAAATCTATTTTGCTTAAACTTTTTTCAATACATATTACAAATTTTATTGAAAAATTAAAATACATGTTTGTTGTTCATGTTTACTAAATCACAAAACAAATTATTTATGCAATCCCGAAAGAATAAAAGAGATGTGAGTACAAAGGAATATGTGAGAAAATCAACCCTACAATTTGAGAAATTTAAAATTAAACCATGAACTTTAAAATGCTTTAAAATTAAATCTTATAGTTTTGTTAATTTCAAATTGAACCATGAAATTTTATAGAATAAATTACCCCAGTCTCGCTTGAGATTTCATAAAATGACACTCCTCCCAAACATTTCCAGAAATGATACTTCCACCCTTGAGCTTTTTATATATGCTTTTGACAAATCCATACCCGCTCACACCCCACTTTTTTAAGTATTATAGTTTGAGAATGCATGAACTTATCTATTGCATTTATACAAATCTCAATAGATGAAATGTCATTTCCTAACTTCTTTTTTGGAGAAGGAGGAGGGGGGAGTGTCATTTCATAAAAGAACCCGGGGGGTGGGGGGGTGTGAGTGTTATTTCATAAAACTTCAAAAAAGGTTATTATAATTTGCCTAATTTTAAATTGTTTCAATTTAGGCCATTCAATTGAACCAAAAAAAATCAAATCTTGATTTCAAACCCAAAAAAAATAAAATAATCCAACATTTAAATTGAATAAATTTTAAAAAATATTGAATCTAATTTGAAACTAGCAAACTATTATGTATGTTTGCTACAAATTTTTTTTTTTAAACATTTTTTATGAATAATATTTTATCTTATATGCTTATGTAACAAAAATTTAATTTTAGTTTTCTTAGGCATAACTATGCTTTAATTCATGTCCAAGCACACATTGCTAGATAAAATTACCACTAATATATAATTGTGGGGCCTGAGAATTTGGCAACCCCGGCCAACTTTGTACCTAGCCCAAGGCCCATGCTGAAGAGGAGAAAATGCTCGAGGATGAAGTGTGAAAACCTGAATTGCCCAGGGACCTTGCCGAGGACGACCCTATCCTCGGCTAGCCAAGACCGTAGGAGGTAGAAGTAACGAGTCATCAAAAGCAGCCCTCCAGGGCATCTAAGGAGAAAGATCAAGTGTAACACATTAGCCGTGGAAGGGTGGCGAGGAGCAAAGCCAGGATTGAATTGTCACCTCCACATTAAATGCCCATAACTAACGTTTTGGCTGCATTAATGGGAAAATGACCCCTAAGTAGTGCTTCCTCAGTTGCTGCAACTCACTGGGAGTTCTGGTAAGGTGGCTGATGGGACGGGTTGTCAGAAAGAAGCATGGATGACCAACAAGTGGAGGAAAGGGATCATTGAAAGAGGACTATTTAAGGAGAAGAAACAGATTAAAGAAGGGGATTTGGAGAGAAGAAGGACTATCACCAAGCTCCTCGGACCGGGCCGAGGACAAACCTTTGAGGATAATTTCCATTCGTCTATGTCGAATGGTGGCGAACGCTGCGTTAGGCATTGCCCACTTGCTAGGGCCTAGTTCTTAAACCTGCTCTCTATAAATTCATTGTATTTGACTAGCTGGTCTTGAGTCCACTCACTCAATAGTAGAAATACTCAAACCCAGTCCCTACAATTGGCGCCGTCTGTGGGAAGAACTTGTGTGCTAGCAAGCGCGGGAGGCAATTTTCCCTATGATTCCGAATTTCGGATCCTGCCAACGGCAACGATTCTGGATCCCATCAAAAAAAAAAAAAAACAACAACAACAACAAACAACAACGCATTTGCTCAAGAAACAAATATTGCAGAAAAATAAAAGATTAAAAAAAAAAGAGCGAATAAACATTGTAGCCTTTTTATTAAATAAATGAAAGGTACATTATACAAACAGAGGTCTAGAAAGGCTTGTTCTAAAGCCAACTATACAAATAGAGGCCCAGACGGGCTTGTTCAAAAGCTAACCCTAGAAAGGAAGGCTGAGGCAAGCCTGTTTTAAGGCTACCAACAACCCCCGAGCTGGTATGGATGGCATCGGCGAGAAGAGAGGAGCAGATGCAAAAGCGCCTGATAGCCCCATCCCATGATGTTCCCTTAATGCTCTCCATGCCTCATGATAATTAAACATTGGAGGTGGCAACACCCGGGCACCGAATGTGACGTGATCTTAAGAACCTCCATCAGCGGGCAAGCTGGACGCGAGTCACTACCAGCTTGAAGGGCAGGAATAAACGCGTACCAGAGAAAAGCATTATGTTCTTCTTGGACCTCCCTCCTAAATGCCAGACACGCTACCATCAGGGTGACACCCAAGCCTTGCCGCGCTGAAGGTCTGACGCGACCTACAACCACTACAACTCTCGGTTGAGGAAGGAGGACCACCCTTTTTGCTCAGTCGAAAGGCAGGAATACCTTTGGGTTCCTTGCCCTTGCCTTCATCCAGGGCCGCCTTATTCCCTTAGGCCCTAATCACAATCCTGGCAAGGTTATTGAAGGTGCTTAGAGGGTTGAGAGGCTTAGAATTCCTGTTTAACTGAAGGAGTCATGAAATGTGGAAGGACGATTCCCCTAGGAAACCTTGTATAGAGGGCGAAGGTTGGTGGGAATTGGTTCGCACAGAGTTTGAAGGAAGAATTATCAGCGACATTAATCCCTACCAAATTCCAAAGAAGCCATCAATCGTTGGATCTACGTTAATCCACGAGAATATTAATGAGGGCGCGCCTCACACATCGAAGCGTCACGTGCACGACTTGAACAGCCAAATGACGCCTCGTAATCAGAAGTGACAAAAAGTTGGGGCGAAAAGGCCACTGTCACATATGAGGGTAGAAACCCGGGCCACCCCTGTCCAGGTCAGTGCTAGACCAAGGGCCTAGTCTGAGGAATAACCCATTTCCAGCGAGGCAAGGCCAAGACCGTCATCACCCTAGAAGCAAACATTCTAGAGTTGAGGACAAGTTCCTTCACCCTGTACAGAAGAGCAAAAGCATTAGACTAAACCAAGGTCTTGCATGGTCCTCGGACTCAAACCTATGGGGAAACTAACCACTTCAAGAAATACCTGAATGCTAAACTAAACCAAGGTATTGCATGGTTCTCGGACTCAAACCTATTGGGAAACTAGTTACTTATAGAGGAACAAAAACGTTAGACTGAACCAAGGTCTTGCATGGTCCTCGAAATCAAACCTATGGGGAAACTAACCACTTCAAGAAATACCTGAGTGCTAGACTGAACCAAGGTATTGCATAGTCCTCAGACTCAAACATGTGAGGAAACTAGTTACTTACAAAAGAACATAAGTGTTAGGTTCTAAAGGTTTAGGAATTTATGTATTTAGAACTCTAATTTGTAATATTGGCAAACCATGATCAAAACAATATGTTTAGTCTTGTTAAATTGTGCTCAAAGTTGTTTAATTATTGTAAAGTTGGAATCGAGAGACCGTAAATGCATTAGGGCATTTCGGTCTGGCTCGATCAATCAAAGAATAGATTCGATCGATCGAAAATCGATCAGATTGCATTTTTCTGCTGTTTTCCAACTCAGCCCTAACTCATTAAAACGTTTAGGGTTTTATGTTTTTGCCCTAGGTATATAAGGTAAAACCCTAGCCACGTTTTGAGAGTAGCTCCAGTTGTATTATTGCTCATACATTGCTGTTTTGTGTAAATATCTTGTGAGATCTAGAGGAGCTTTCCTTTACATAAAGCTTAGGGTTTTCAAGATTGTGATTACTTCAACATCTTGATGATCAACTTGGTTGCTACCATTGAAGATTAAAGAATATCATGCGTGGGTGCTTGTAGCTGATTGAAGAATTCAAGAAAGAAGGAGCCCGTGGATTCGGAGCTTGCACGGAGTCGTGTTAGTAAGTTCTACTGGTAGGTAGCATTAGGAAGTCGAACGGGGAGCTTATAAGTCCTTTTGTATGAACTTCGATTCTTTCATAGTGAATTCAGTTTTGCCTTGAGGATCGGTGGGTAAAATCCTCCCCAGGTTTTTTACCGGTTTGGTTTCCCTAGGTGATCATATCATGTGTTATTTATTATTCCGCTGCTATATTTTCTTGATATGATTGTTTGATTATTTTAACCTAGAATTCCTTAATTTGACTAAATAACAACTTGGCTAATTAACTAGGCTACTCAATCTGGTTGTGTGTTAAGGGGTCTAAATTTCCAACAAAAAGCGTTAGACTGAACCAAGGTCTTGCATGGTCCTCAGACTCAAACCTATGGGGAAACTAACCACTTCAAGAAATACTTGAATGCTAGACTGAACCAAGGTATTGCATGGTCTTCGGACTCAAACCTATGGGGAAACTAGTTACTTACAGAAGAACAGAAGCATTAGACTGAACCAAGATCTTGCATAGTCCTCAGACTCAAACTTATGGGGAAACTAACCACTTCAAGAAATAACTGAGTGCTAGACTGAACCAAAGTATTGCATGGTCCTCAGACTCAAACCTATGGGAAAACTAGTTATTTACAGAAGAACAGAAGCGTTAGACTGAACCAAGGTCTTACATAGTCCTCGGACTCAAACCTATGGGGAAACTAACCACTTTAAGAAATACCTAAGTACTAGACAGAACCAAGGTATTGCATGGTCCTTGAACTCAAACTTATAGGGAAACTAGTTACTTCGCAAGACCAAATGCTGGACAAAACCAAGGTATTGAGCAAAGCATTAAAGTACGACAAGTAAAAAGAAGCATCATTCAAAGAACTAAAAACAAACAATTGGATATATTACACAAAAAATAGTTTCATTACAATGTCACCAAGAGAAAAAGCAAAATAAAATGAAAAAGAAAACAAGATCAGAGTGGCCCAAGCCGTCAAAATAGGATAATCCGTCGAGATGGCCTACTTCCTCAACTCGGTAGACATTGTCCTGGGGGGTCTACTGAGGGTTTTTGACTGTTGCCTCGGGATCCTGACTCGGAGGGGCTACTTCGGAGGACCTTTCCTCAGCGAGAAGGGCCTGAAGGATAACAAGTGTGGCTTGGGAGTCAACAGGAGGCTTCACCACATCCTGGGGCGCTTCTTGGTTATCGATTCCTGCCCCCTCCAATGCTCCTTGGTCCTCAGTATCCTCGAACAGGCTTTTTATGTTAGAGAGGGACGCTGGTTGGGTTGGAGGTTTGACCAGATTCAAAGTATGTGCACCAGAGTTCTTGAATGCAAAAGTAAGGAGGCAAATCGGTTCAAATAAGTATTTATATCCTCAGTTAAAGACAACCAGGTAGAGTTTCCAGCCCATAGGCAGAAAATTCCCACCGACTGATTACCATCACACCGTTGAACGTGGGGAGTATGGAGCCGCCAGAATTTAATGTGGGTGCGCGCTATATATCGAAGCGCCAGAAACGTGCATTGGGCAGGCAGAAAGACTCCAATGCTGACGTAGGCCAAGATTAGGCAAGCCATGATGAAGACCCGTGGATATCAAAATCCTCCTCCCCGTCCGAGGATACGAACAACAGGATTTTGAGGGGCTATTGTGGGGCTTAAAAATTTGGCAACCCTAGGCCACTTTGTACCCGGCCCAAGGCCCATGCCGAAGAGGAGGAAATGCCTGAGGATGAAGTGTGAAAACCTGAATTGCCCAAGGGCCTTGCCAAGGATGACCCTGTCCTCGGTCAGCCAAGACCATAGGAGGCAGAAGTAACAAGTCATCAAAAGCAACCCTCCAGGGCATTTAAGGAGAAAGATCAAGCACAACATATCAGCTGTGGAAGGGTGGCCAAGGAGCAAAGCTAGGATTGAACCGTCACCTTCACATTAAATGCCCAAAACTAACGTTCTGACCACATTAATGGGGAAATGACCCCTAAGCAGTGCTTCCTCGGTTGCTACAACTCACTGGGAGTTCTGGTAAGGTGGCTGATGGGATGGGTTGTCAAAAAGAAGCATGGTTGATCAACAAGTGGAGGAAAGGGATCATTGGAAGAGGACTATATAAGGAGAAGAAACAGATTAAAGATGGGGATTCAAAGAGAAGAAGGACTATCACTAAGCTCCTCGGATTGGGCTAAGGACAAACCTTTGAGGATAATTTCCATTCGTCTATGTCAAATGGTGGCGAACGCTGCGTTGGACGTTGCCCACTTGCTAGGGCCTAGTTCTTGAACCTACTCTCTACAAATTCATTGTATTGGGCTAGTTGGGCTTGAGTCCACTCAGTCAACAGTAGAAGTGCTCAAATTTAGTCCCTACAATAATGATATAGAAGAAAAAGAGAGAAAAAAAAAAAGTTGTAAGAGAGAAAATATGTGAAGAAAGGAAAAGAAAAGTGAATAACAGAGGAAAAGAATTTTCTTAAAAAAACAAACAAGCTATTTATTTTCTAAAATAGTTAGACATTGTATTGTAGCTTTGATATGTACTTAGTTTTGTTTTTAAATAATTCCCTAATAAATAAAATTTATTTTTTATATAAAAACAAATACTCTTTTTTTTTTTTTTTTTTTAATTCGATAGTTAGGGTGGAAAGANTAGCATATTTCAAGAATGAGTTAATAATATTGTCACCTACAATTTAATTTTGTTAGTTGAAGTTTGTCTATTTTTAGTTTTTCCTTTTTAATCTTTTGCATTTTAGGATACAATGGACCTTTTTAATACATTTTATTGACCAGTAAACATGCTTAAAATTTTTTTAAATTAAAATATATAGATAAATATATTATATATAAATTTTTTTAATAAGTAGGGACTTGTTTTATTTGAGACTTTAGACATTTGTATCAATTGTTTTACCTATCCAGCCGGCCCTGACCACCGGATGGAGAAATATAACGAAGGACAGAAGAAATTTATATTGAAGTTACATCCTGCCACCGAATAGGGTTATCGTTGATAATATTATTGAGGTGGGTCCCTTCCTATCATTAGACCCTCCTCCCTCCTTGTCGCTATAAGAAGCTGATAGATAGAAACTGTAAGTACTCTTGATGGGCAACATCATTAATGTTCAGCAGTGCTCCATTCCAATAATAGCGGTGCTCCATTCTCCATTCCAATAATATTATACCACGTGTCAAAATTAATTTACTAAGCATCCTAGTCACTTAAGAATTAAAGAAACAAGTACTTGCTCGCAGTTCGCCTACAGCAAACAAGTGCGATGTGTGGGCTATCCATCAATTGTAGGTGGGGGTGCCCTTTAACCAGGGGCATGCTGAATATTGACTACATGTAGTGGACAAATCAATACATTAACACCATTTTAATACCCCAACTTGGTTACAAGCAGTTCTGAATTCTGATTGACAAAACGTTGTCTTCACCCGCAATATTCCTTAATCATTTTTTGATCAAGGCCTTCTGTTAACAGTAGCAGATTCATCAAGAATGAACAGCCCTGATTAATTTTTTCAGTAGGAATATCGCTGTCATGCAAGAGGGAAAAGTAGTACACGAGAATGCCCAAAAGATTCACGAGAGAAAGCACTGGACCCAATTCAGATTTCTCATATCTGGCATGACCGAGAAGGACCTGTTTAGAAGGTTGGATTTTAACAATTGGGATTTTTGGATTGGGTAGCATGGGTAAAACCACACTAGTGTAAGAGATATTTAACAGCCAAAGAGCGCAGAGGCGTTTCTGTTTCAATAGGAAGATAAAGATCTACTAGGTAAGATTATGATGAGTTTGGTCACATAGATGTGTTGCCCAAGAATTTTGACATCTTAAAGTTTCTACAAAATCTTAAAATTTTATTTTAATCTTTACAGAGTACGTCATATTATTGGATCTGCCACAATCGCTGAGGTTCGAATAAAATTTCAGGTTTCAATGGACATCACCGGTGATGGAGTTATAGTGAGATTTTATTTTATTTATTTATTTTTTTCAAATTACTAGGATGGTTTGTTAATTAATTTTGGCACATGGTAGAATATTAATTGAAATGGAGGACCACTGGATATTGATGACATGGTCCTTCAAGAGGACTGAATAACACCGAAATTTTAGCTTTTATTTTTTATTTTGTTGAATACACCGAAATTTCAATTTGGACAATAATAATGAAGATAAATGAGAAAAGATAGAAATAGCTTTACAATTATAGAGGTGGTCTTATATAATGATTTAAGGAAAATTGCTAATCAAATTTATGTTTATAATCCAAAAGAACTAGTCAAATTGCAATTAGGGTTCCTTGTAATCATTCATAAATCCAAGATTCACCTAATAAATATTACCTATATAGAACTTAGAATATACCCACACAACAAACTCAAATAATCCAATATGTACAATTTAAGATATCACATCTTAAATGCCTTTATTTTTAATTTGTCAAGATTACTATAACTCAACTAGCAATTCCTAGTATTTTGCGTAAAGATGTAATGGTTCAAACCAAAATTAAAAAAAAAATTAATTACTTAATTTTAATTAAAAAATAAAAAAACAAACAAAAAAATTTACTTCCTTTTAATTAAAATGATTTTTTTTATTCCATTTTTTTTTTCAGAAGAACATATTCTTTTTTTGATGAACTCAGAAGAACATATTCATGTTCTTTATGTTCTTCCCCGTATATGATTCATATTCTTACCAAACACAAAAAACACAAACTCAAATTTAAACGTTAACACAAGATCACAAACACAAAGAACACAATAACAAACATAAACCAATTAAAAAGAGTAATTAAATTTTTTTTCTTTTTTTTTCTTTTCATTATTTTCGGAAGAACAAAGTAACATGTTCTTCGGGAAAGAACATGAAGGTTGCCCAGAAAATTAAACATGCAAAAATGCACATGCAAAAATTCATTCAAAATCCCTTTCCTCCACTGAATCCTCCAACAAATCAACCCCATAAACTCAGAAAAATAATAAAATCCACATGAAAAAAAGAAACCCAGAAATTTAAAATAAACACAACAGCAACCCGAAACCACCAAACCCAATCAAATCTCATCCACCCCTCTTTTCACTCTCATCCACTTCTCTTTTTTCTCTCTAGACCATTCCCCAAAATCAAATCTCTCTATCTCTCTCTCTCTCCAAACCCAATCACTCTCTCTTTCTCTCTCTGTGGTGAGACCCTAATTCCCAATCGATTTGCAAATGCCGCCTTCGAACAACAAATCGATGATGATGAACACCAGACCAGGAAGAATCGGCAGCGACTCCAACGAATCGGAGACGCTGTTGAACAATCTCTGGGTCAGTAACCTAGCCAACGACGTTGCGGACTCAGATCTCATGGATCTCTTTGCCCAGTACGGTGCGCTCGATAGCGTCACCTCCTACTCTTCTCGCAGCTACGCTTTTGTCTTCCTCAAGCGAATCGAAGTAAGGCCTCCAAGGATACCTTACAATGCGTCGATCTCCATGGACACCCTATCAAGAGCGAATCGGACTCCGAGGCGAGGACTAGATCGGGTGGGGCCGAGGTGGAGGAGGAGGAGTCAAGTTTGAAGATCGGGCGCCAAGAGCCAAGGTCGAGCTTGTCCTCAGACTTGTGAGGTGAGTGGGACTCGAAGCTGAACTCGCCCCACTCGAACGAGTCATGGGGAGTGGTGGGATCGGGGGGCGAGTCGGAGGCGGAGGATGAAGTGGCGTCTTTGAGATCGTCTTGAGAGAGAATAAAGACGAAAGGGTGAGTGGTGAGTGAAAGAGGGTAGAGAGAGAGAATTAGGAGAGAGAGTATGAGGTTTTTGGTTGCTGGGTTTCTATTTTTTGCTAGGTTTCATGTTCTTTGAGTAATTAATTTTTTTTCAATTTTGGCATTTAAAAAATGTAAATAATTTTTTTAATAATATTTTAATGCCCACGTCAATTTCCCCGTTAGTTGGCTGACATAATAGTGCTTCAAGAACTTAAATATCCCGCATTAATTGGTTTAGGGACTAAAAGTGGTAAAAATAAAATTTAGGGACCAAAATGAAAAAAGTGTAAAATGTAGGAACTAAAAGTGCATTTACGCCAATTTTTTATTCATGCTTTGTCCACCATGAAAAAAATTCTGGTTTCATCCTTGTTTGTGAATATGATTTATGAAAGTTAATCGTGTAGTTGTAATCTATATCTTTTTGAACTTTGGTTAAAATTTCCCTTTTAGATGTAGGTGTGAAACTAGTTGAACAACATTATCTTGTGTAGATGTTAAAAGAAATGAAAAAAAAAAATTAAGTACTAAAAAAGAAAAGGAAAAAAAAAATAGTACTTAGAAGAAAATCAACCAACAATTAGAGATCATCCCAAAAAAGATAATGTCACTCTATTAAATATGTGCCCCATTAACGTTTTAAATGATACCATCTTTCCTAATGATTGATGAATTTAACGTTGATGAGCAATTTTAAAGTTCCCACAATCGAAATTTAAATTTGAAATGAAGTTTTCTTAAGTCAAAGATCACATGTATGACCGTATCTCTTTTAAGATAAAGTACCGATGCACTAATTATTAATTTATTATGCATTGGAAGTGGCTTGCTGGCTGAATTGTTAATTTATGGACGCCTTGTTACAGATTTTAATTTCATGCAAAAATTGAATGAAATATTGACTTCACTGCAATTTTAAGTTACTATTTCTACAAAAAGAAGGCACTAGTTAAAAATTCATTTAAAAAAAGCTTTTATGAGAAAAGAAAAAAAATAATAATTAATATTTTGACAGTTTTTTTTTTCCATAAAAGTTGTGTCAAAACTTTCTTAAAATAAATTGTTAACCAATACCTTAAGGATACTTATTAGCATGACCCTTCTATAAATGCAGAGTATGTACAGTAAGGTGTGTATAATATTATAAGTTTTCACTTTTCACTTATCACATCCACTAGAGAAGCAGGAGTGTCATTATTGTGTTGGAAGGGGAGTAATGCTAAAGATACACTTCAATTCACACCCAAATTCACACTTTGTTCATGTGTCAACTCTCAATTGGATTTTAACATTTTCACATGGATCTATTATATTTATTTGAAAAAGCTAAAATCCAACAGTAGGTGTAAATTTAGGTCTAGGATTAGGGATTATCGTTGTAGGGGTTTTGAAATGTTCTATTTTTTATTTATTTAGAATGTTTCGTAACTTTTGCGTGCCAAGTGGCCCATCAGAGAGAGAGAGAGAGAGAGAGAGAGAGAGAGAGAGAGAGAGAGAGAGAGAGAGAGAGAGAGAGAGAGAGAGAGAGAGAGAGAGAGAGAGAGAGAGAGAGAGAGAGAGAGAGAGAGGGAGGTTAGAACTGGTCTAGTAGTATGTAGAAGGCCCCATCTAAGTAAAACACCCAACTGACCGGTATCATTTTTCATCCAAGTGGAGGACCGTTTGGGGAATTCATCCATTGGACCAATTATCAAATGCTTTCAAATGCCGAAAAGGCCTCTTGGATCATTGAGGAGTGGCAAGGGTTATAGTTCTAAATAAAAATATATGACCACATCATTTTGTGCCAAATTCTATTATATTAAACTATGAACAATAGAGAAAAAATAATGAGTTCATGTGAAAGTGACAAACAACCAGTTACAATCTACTATATAAATTAGTTTTAAAAATGTGGCAAAAATAAAATAAAATTTTGGGTACATTTCATTATACCCAACTTCAATTCACACCCAAATTCACACTTTATTTATGTATCAATTCTTGATTGGATTTTAACATTTTCACATAGATCTACCATATTTATTTGAAAAAGCTAAAATCCAATCAAAAGTTAACAGGTAGGTGTAAATTTAGGTGTGGGATCCATGTGAAAATGGAGAACCCTTTGGGGGAATTCATCCATTGGACCAATTATCAAATGCTTTCAAATGCCCCATCATTTTGTACCAAACTTTAGTATTTTTTTTTTTTTTTTTTTTTTTTTTTTTTGGTCGTCAAATATAGAAGTATATTAATCAAAAGAAGAAAGAAACAGTATACAAATATAGACTTGGCTGATGAGCTGTAATACACAAAGCCATGCTAGCCATGGCTGATGAGCTGTAATACACAAAGCCATGCTAGCCATACATCGTGGCCTACACTTCTACAAGCCCAACTAGTACAAGAGAAATAATAAAATAAACAAACTCTAAGAGGGTCCATAACAAAGTCCTTATAAGCCACCAAGGTCCTTAGTAAAAAGCTCTATGAGTCATCGTGTCTTCTGCCTTTGCACCAGATCTCAAACAAGTTTCGGTAGTCCACTAGCAGGTCCGCTGCTTGCTTGGGGATCTCAGTTGGATGGGTCTGTGTGTTTTGGAAGTGTATACGGTTTTGTGCATTCCAAAGCGCCCACACAATCATAGCCCATAGCTCAAATTCCTTCCCTAATAATCTCTCCATCATCTGTCTCGTAAGAAGGAAGAAGCTTGGCACCGAGGAGCTTGTCTTCTGAATCCTACCCCTAACTAGTGCCTACACGTTACGAGCTAGAAGGCATTCCCATAGTATATGTCCCGTTGTTTCTTCATGCTGTCCACACACAGAACAAGTGGGGTCCAACTGCACCTTCTTTTAGAGTAGATTTGCTTTGGTAGGCAGGATATTAGAACATGCACACCAAATAAAAGTCTGTACCTTGGGAGAGATGTTTATAGACCATATCCTTTTCCACATCTTCTAATTCAATCTAGCTTGGGAGTGCTCTCCTGATTGTGGGTGGTGGAGTCTAAGAGCCACCTGATAGGCCGTTTTCACCGAAAACTTTTTTGTCTTGTTTTCCTTCCATATCAGTCTGTCTCTTGAGATCATATTACCTAGCTTGAGTTGTAGGATATCCTCCCTTGAAACCGGGTCTAAAATGGCATGCACCTTAGCTCAATCCCACTGGTTCATAGTTGCATCAATGAGGTCAGCCACCTTCAAGCTTTTATCTGCTCCATTATTAAAGGTTGGTGGTCGAGGCTGCCAATTATGGGTATTAACACCTATCGTTTGTCGATTGCCCACCTGCCATATAGATCCTTCCCTAATCACCTCTTGTGCTTATAACAAACTTCTCCACACTACCAATGGGCTTGCTCCCAATTCCGCATCCATAAAAGAGCAGGAGGGAAAATAGCAAGCTTTGTACACACGGTAAAACAATGAGTGCGTTTCATGGAGAAGTCGCCATGCCTGCTTCACCAACATAGCTAAGTTAAAGGCGTGGATGTCTTGAAACCCCATTCCACCCTTCCTTTTCGATGTGTACAGCCTTCCCCAATTAATCTAATGTATTTTCTTCTCATGCCTAGTTTGACCCCACTAATAGTTAGATAGAGCAGAGTTTATACCATCACAGACTGTTTTGGAAATTTTGAAAAGGCTCATCAAGTAGGTGGGAATCGCTTGGACGACAGTTTTGATCAGCACTTCTCTACCCACCTTTAAGATATGCTTCTCCTTCCACCCCATGACCCTTTTGGTGACTTTCTCCTGCAGTTCTTTGAACGTGGACACTATGGACTTTCCCCCTACCATTGGCAGCCCCAAATACTTCTCACAGCTAGTCATAATTTGCGCTCCCATCAAACCACGAATCTCTACCTTCACCTCACGCCTTGTATTGCGACTAAAGAAAAGGGACATCTTTTAGTGATTTATGGCCTGTCTAGAGGCAGCCTCATACTTAGCCAATATATCCAGCAAGCGATGGCATTCACCTAGAGTAGCTTCATAGAAGAGTAAGCTATCATCTGCAAATAGAAGATGTGATATTTGAACTCTACCTCGACACGAAGTGATGCCATGCAATTCTCTGGTGTCTGTGGCTTTTCGCAACATAAAGGACAAAACTTTAGCACATAACAAAAAGAGATAAGGTGAAAGAGGGTCACCTTGTTTGATTCCACGGGTCGGAGTAATATATCCCTGAGGCTCACCATTGATGAGGACCGAGTAAGTTGCCATTTGTACTATTTCCATGGCCATGTCCACCCACTGTACAGGAAGTCCTATTTTAAGCATTATCTACCTAAGAAAGCTCCATTCGACCCGGTCGTATGCTTTGCTAATGTCTAACTTCAATGCCATATGCCTAATCTTTCCTTTCCGTTGGTTCCGCATATGGTGTAACATCTCAAAAGCCACTGAGGTATTATCGGTGATAAGTCTATTTGGCACAAAAGCACTTTGGGCATTAGAGATGACATTTGGCAGAATCATCTTCAACCGATTAGCTATGATTTTTGAGACCATCCTTGATACCATATTTGCAAGGCTGATGGGGCAGTATTCACTCATATGCTCAGGTTTGTTCTTCTTGGGTATGAGTACTATGTGGGCTAGGTTCATTTTGTGTAGGCACCGTCCAGAATGCAAAACAAACAACACAGCAAAAGTGACATTAGGGCCAACGATGTGCCAGAATTTTTGGAAAAAATATGGTGACATACTGTCGGGGCCAGGGGACTTGGATGGATGCATTTGGAAGAGGGCTACTTTCACCTCCTCTTCGGTGTAAAGGAGCATTAGTGTGCGTCGCATATCATCTGTCACAACCCTATCTACCTTGTCCACCACTTTGGTCACATGAGTAGTTGCAGATACTGTGAATAGAGTCTGATAATAGTCCACTGCAATCTTTGCCACTTTAGTTTCCTCTGTTTGCCACAATCCATCTGAATCAACCAAGCCTTCAACCTGATTTTTTTGTCTTCGTTGGCTCGCACGCTGTTGAAAAAATTTGGTATTTTTGTCGCCGACTGGGAGCCAAATAGCTCAAGATCTTTGTCGCCAGAGAACCTCTTCCTTATGCATGAGTTCGTTGACTTCTCGCTTTGTCTGGTTAATACATTCCATATTAACCCCATAGTTGGAATGAACCAACTGTTGTAGCTCTTCTTGTTTGGCATTAAGGTGATCCCGGGTATTTTCGAAGGCACCCTGGCTCCACTTCACAAGGTCCATGCGGCATTTATTAATCTTTTTGAAGAGACAAAACATTGGGCTCCCAATCGGGTGGGACTGGGTCCATGATCTTCTTATCTGATCTTCACATTCCCTGTGGGTCACCCATTTTTCTTCAAACTGTTGGATCCTCCTTCGCCTGTGCCTTGGCTAAGCAAACTCTGTTTCAAGTAAAATAGGGTCATGGTTAGAGTAAGAGGCCATTAGATGTCTAACTTTGGCAATCGGAAACATCTCTCTCCATTTTGGGTTTGCACAAACTCTATCCAACCGCTCCTCCACAAACGTGTTTATTGGTCTGCCATTCCACCACGTATATTTGTACCCCTGGTATCCCAAGTCTACTAAATCACAATGCAACAAGGTGCTCCGAAAATCCTGCATAGGCCCCAGTGGCTTAGGCACACCACCACTTTTTTCATCAGATGCCAAGATTTCATTAAAATCACCAATGCAAACCCATGGCAAGGAGGCCCTAGAATGGAGATGTCGCATTAAAGCCAAGGTTTCCTTCTTCCTCTAACCCTCTGGATGGCCATACACACCAGTCAAGCGCCATTCTACCTATAAAGAAACCATGCTTTTTGCGTCAATATGATTAAGAGAATAGGTCTGAGTACCTACCGTAATATCATCCTTCCAAAGGAGAGCTAGACCCCCACTCTGTCTCGCACTTAGTACCGCGAGCATAGAACGATACCCTAATTCATCTCTAATCGAAATAATCTCATTTACTGATAGTTTCGTCTCCATAAGAAACAAAACGTTGGGTCCTTTTGATCTCACCAGGTCAGCGAGTACCCGAACTGCCGAGCGGTTCCCAAGCCCCTGACAGTTCCAACTCATGATGATCATTGTGTTCGACGGTGCTGCCTAGCAACCACCGCCTATCTTAAATTATCTGCCATAAGTTTACCAAGCAACTTTGCTTCCATCTTCAAGAGCCTCTGCTTCTTTTCATTAGATGGGTCGTCAGGTAAGGGTACATCCTGTTGCTTCCTTTTAGGTCCCAACACTGATTCACAAGAGATACCAGCCTTCACAGTGTTGCGGGTGGTCCTAGTCGACACCAAGTACCATGCAAAGGTTCGGTTTTTTCTGTAACAGTTTGGTCTGTGGGAGTAGTAGTGGGTTCCGGGGCTTTAGGAGTGTCAGGCATGTGTGTGGGGTATGGATTATCTGAGTGGTTTGTGGTCAGAGTGTCAGTGTTAACAGCTAAGGGGATAGTTGACTTAATGGTGGAAAAGGAATGTTGAGCAATGTCTGTTAATGGAGCGTGGGCCAGCTGTGGGAGTGGATTTGGTGTATTTGAATTTGGATGGTAATTTAGATCATGGTCAAGGTCCGTGATAAACATGTCAAATAGTTGTGGGTCTGATAAAATTTCCTTGTGTGTTGTTGCAATTTCGAGTTTATCGGCTTGAGCCACAGTTTCCACATTTTGAGCATAGTGGGTGGGTTCAGCGATGGAGGTGGCGTGTTTTCTGTTGAAGGTGATGGTCGTGTAAATGGTAAAGGTGTAGGTCGTGAAGGTTGGGGTGGGGCTATTGGTTGGGAAGATTTGGTACATACCAGTTGTGGTTGTTGTATGGTGGTCAAGGAAGCTCTCAACCATGGACCATATTGTTGGTCACTCTTCTACAATGAGTCCCCACTATTAGTCCAGATCTTGCAGTCCTTCTCATCATGATTTAAGAGACCACACCAGTAGCAAAATATAGGCAAACGTTCATATTAGAAGGATATCCAATAGGATCTAAGCCACCCAAATCCACGTATCTTCCTCGGCAAAGGGGTTGCTCAATGTCTATATTGATTCAGACTCTAATGTAGCATCTTCGGCATTCCCCAGATGGTGACGCATCAACCTATACAACTCTGCCAATGGTGTTCCTTATAGCTATAACATTAGCTTTATTCATACGGCTGAGAGGGAGGTTATGGATTTGAATCCAAAAGGGGCTTGTGACAAACTTTGCGTCCTCCACAGATTCAAAGGCACTAGGTTGATAGAGGCCTATCAAGTACTTGTCAAATGACCAGGGTCCTTGCAAGATCACCTTTTCCACGTCAGCCTCATGGGTGAACAGTAGTAGCACCGTGTTTGAGGCCACATCACAAACTTAGTCTTGGGCAAATCTCCACATGCTCTTGAGTGCCCGTGATAATGCCTCCACGTTAACTCGACGTTTGGTGAAGAGCTTTGCCACAAGTACTCTGTTATTGTTCTCCAAAACAAGGGTTAAAGGGATGGTTTAGAGAGGCAGGCACACTGACCTGTGAGATCATCCATAATGTAAAGGGATGGGGTGCTATGGGAATGAGAAGGGTAGAAGGTGGAGGAAAGCCAAAACTAGAATGAGAGAGCCACGGGGTAGAAGGGTGAGGAAGGCTGAAATGGTGATGAGAGAGCCAAGGTTCCACCAGAGCAGGGGAAAGAGTCTGCCTAGGTGAGAGTTCTCACCATCACAGCTTCCCAGTGGAGAGCAACATGAGAGAAAAAAAATATATATCAAACTTTAGTATATTAAACTATGAATAGTAGAGAAAAAATATGGGTTCATGTAAAAGTGATAAACAACTAGTAACAATCTACTGTATAAAATAGTTTTAAAAAATATAGTAAAAAATATGGTCTTCGAATTACTCAATCCTAAAAGGGCAAGACTTAGATACTGTTCTTTAGGTTCCCTTCTTAAGATTTTGCCATATGAATTTTTTCTTATGGGATGAAAGTTTATTTTTTAGTTAAGCAGTTACATGTCCAAATCTTAAAAGAGGAATCTAAGAAACAGCACATAAGGTACTGTACCTAAGTTTTGTCCATCCTAAAAAATATGTACATTGGAGAGAATTTGCAACACTCATGCTATGGGTTGAGTTGGGTATAATGAAATGTACCCAAAATTTTATTTTATTTTATTTTTGCTAAGACTATCATGCTAGTCTATTATGACTAAATATTTTTTTCTAATATGTGCATAACTATTACATGTGTAATAGAAGAAATTCTTAGACAAGTTGATGCTCGGGTCTTACAAATTCTAGAACAATCCAGTTATATATTGACGTGAACATTTGTGATAATATCAAATCTAGCTTGTGCTTTGGGAGATCCGAATAACCCAATGAATCCAACCAATCCGAAGGCTTGGGTTGGTTTGGTCTCAGGAATTCAGAATTTTGTCAGGTTGATTCAATTTTGGTTTGGATTTTTGACTTTTACAAACAATGAGTCCGAAATAACCTGACTAATTAGTATCTTATTTTACATCATTAGACTATTGCCAATTTTAGTAGGCTTTTATTAATGAAGACTCAATTCAAATTAATTCAATTTTATTAAAGATAAAAATGTTTTGAGTGGGCCTAAGCCTTTAATATAAGTAATACAGACAACCGACCCAATTACCTACAAGTAGGTATGGTTCAAATTGATAATTTTCCTAATTGATGAGGTGGGTTGGGTTGAGAAAATCCCAAAACTAATCCAACCCAATGATATACACTGCTTAGCTTTCGTTAATCACTATGGGTGTACACAATTCAATACGATTGGTTTTGACTCGGTTTCTTAAATAAGTCAAAAACAATTGCTACACAATAATCAAAATATCAATGGGTGGTGTCCCTTAGGGTCCGTTTGGAGTTTATAAAAGAATGGAATAGAATGGAATGAAATGATCATTAAAGGAAATGAATGGAATTGAATGGATTGAGTAGGGAAAGGAATGGAATGGAATGGAATTTAAAAATCTTGTTTGGATGTGAAACTAGTTAGCCATAATTGGGTCTGTGTTAGATTATTGAATTACAATATAGTTTTGTCAAGGTGAATAGATTGCATCACGCTAATCAATAATTTAATAGGTAAAGATAATGGCATGAAAAATTGACAATAGCACAATTTCTTTATTTCAATTTGCAAATTATTTTTTAGGGGCAGCTAGTTTTAGATTGGATCTTTTTTGGCTAGTGGGCTTTACAATGGATTTGATAATTTACTACATTTCCATCTCCCAATTTCTTATATTGAGCAACATCCCTCTAAGACCAGAGGTGACAGAACTATTAACATATCAATTTCCTGATATAAAACTAAAATAATTCTAGTTTAAGGAAAAAGAAAATTTTATTGTAGCTATAAAACAAGTTATGTATATTTCTATGTTGTAAAGAAATTCACGCATCACATATTTATTCTCAACAGAATAAATATTGTCTAAAAATGCAAACAAATATCTTTTTTTTTTTTTTTTTTAACTTTGGTAATGAGTCTTGCCAAACAAAAGAAAATAATATAATCCATTCCAAAACTAAGGTTGGCCAAAAAATCCCACACTTTTTTTAATTTTTAGGCCTAGACATTAGTGTCAATAAGACACATTTGTGTTCATGATCTAGACAACCAAAGAACATCTCCTTATATGTTGGATTTTCCATCAAAAATATGCAAGCCTCAGTCTTTGATATTGGATCTAAGTCCAATACACCCAAAGCTACGTGAACTTCTGCTCCATATGACTTTGAAAAGCACTTTGCCATAACCTCAATCGCACTATCAATTGTCATTGATACATTATCAAATGACTGGGAAATTACATTCCCACGTTCATCATCTTCTGCCAGTCATCTTTTCTTGCTTTTTGAAGACATTGCATCTTGTGATGACACTCGAGAGCGTGCAACATTAATTTCTAGTGACCTTTGATCATCTTCCACTTCAAAGTTCTTCAAAGAAACTTCATTTTGAGATATCAAATTATCAATCTCATCAATAGTGGTCGATGCAGCATACCTAGCACGTTTCTCCGTTGCAATTTCAACATGATCATCTTTTGCTCTATCTTTAGCCCAAAGTTATGCCATCTTAGAGTAGTTGGGCATAGGTGTTGTCATCCACTTCTTGGTTATAGGTTTAGACTGTTACAAACCAAGACAAATGGTTAAACAACAGATATAATTATGTAATACAAAATTAAACTCTCAAAAAATGGTAATTTACCAATATGAGTGGCTCCCAAAACTACTAGTTCAGCTATCCATATATTTGAAGAATCATTCCATCCAAAACCGCTCAATCCATCTTTAAATATGTCATAGCATTCATGAAAATTCTTATTCAGTGTCTTTTGCCGATTTTTCACCTTATCCTTGTTAATCTCCATGTGAAATTGTTCAACCAACTCTTTATGTCATGTATTAGAGATAAAAGTTCCATTAACTCTACCACCTATGTCACCTGACGTAAAAAAGCATCCACTAAAGCATCATCCATAACACTACTCCATTGTACTTCTTTGCTTGGATCTCTACCATTCTTCTTTGATATCTTACCCATGCTATAATTAATAGGACAAAAAACACATATAAAATATTGTGTAAATATTAATATTAATTATCAAAAGATAGAGAGCAATATCAAAATGAAAAGAGAAATTTGCATAACATTTAGGTCAAAGTAATTGAAACATAACATAGTCTTAAACGACATGACAACAATAAACACAAAAGCTATCACATTTGGACATAGTTTTGCCATATAGATAATGCTATAGAATCTCTTTGCCTAGCATCCTCATCATCTTCTCTTGGAGTAAGGGCCACACGTTCACGATGAGAATGTAAAACCTTTTCATCAACTTCAGCAATAAGACTTTCATCAAGATCGACACCAATTAAATAATTATGAAGTATGCAACATGCTAAAATGATTTCATTTTATGTGTCAACACAATAACTAGGCTCTTTAGTACTTGTTATGATAGGAAATCTCTTTTTAAGTACACCAAATGCTCTTTCAATAGCATTGCACAATGGCACATGTCGCAAATTAAACAATTCTTTAGCATTTTCAGGGGGACGAACAGAGTACTCTTTTAAATGATAACACACTCCCCTATAAGGTGCAATCAGACGACTTCTATTCATGTATTCCGCATCAACAAGATAATATTTTTCTAATAAACAATAACAATTGTTAATTATATATTATAAATTTTTTAATTATAAAGAATACATCCTAATACGTATTTACCTTGTGGGATTTTCAAATTATCGTTTCTAGTTAAAGCACTCTTCATTATTCTTGAATCTGAAGCAGTTCCTTCCCAACCTGGTAATACGTATGTAAATTTCAAATCAAATGAGCATGCTGCCAACACATTTTGTGTTGGGTAACCCTTCCTACCCCGATATCTTGGTGCGTCCTCATTAGACACTTTGACACAAATATGTGTTCCATCACGTGCCCCAATACAATCCTGAAATTAAAAATATCGCTCAAAGACATTTACCTTAAAATATACTTATACTAAACTACTATCAAATATATAACATATACATGATATATTTACCTTAAAATATGGATTAAACCTACTATGTAATATTTCAACTGGCACTTGGGTTCCATCAGGTTGTCGAAGGAATTGATCCTCTAACATAATTATTTATCTTAACACATTATGAAAATGACAACTAATGGTCTCACCGGAACGACAAAAAAAAGGACATTGTACGGATCTTCACATTATGTGACAGAATGTGAAGAAACTTGGCAACTTGCTCTTCAACCGTGGCACGTTGTGTGTCTTGAAGATCACCGCCTCTTCACAAAATGTCACACAACCCTTGAAAAGCTTGTGGACCAATGCGTATTACATCATAGCATTTTTCATTAGATCTAAGTCGATGCATTATTTCATCACAAACTAATTGTATTTCTATGATTGATTGTGTAGGAATGTGGGGAACACGTCTTTTCAAATGTTGCCCTCGATGAATAATGTAGCACAAATAACAGCATGAAGCATGAACAAAGGCTAGTTTCTGCATATACTCTGAAAAAAATATGGTCTTAAGAACCTCATCATTCAAATCCATCTAGGTAAAAAAAAATAGTTATGTTATTAGTCGAAGTCTTGGTCAAAGAAGTTATAGGCACATGTTCTATTCATTATAAAATTTGGACACTTCACAATATGCTTTTGATAGCTTTTAAACTGTAAATTAAATATTTTTTATAGTTTAACATATAATTAAATATATGAACAAGAAACAGTATAAGACTTGAATACATTGAAATGAATATATTTTAAATATATTCATTTTAAATGTAACAAAGCCAAAGGACACCATTCAAGTAGCACTCACAATACTGAATTTTGTTTTTCCATTTCAAATATGTCAGCTATGTCAATTTCATGGTTCAAAATCTTATTTTCAGAATTTAATAGCATATAGACTACCACGTCATATTCCTTATATCAGATCAAAAACAATAATATCCTACTTTTCATTTAAAAAAATAAATAAATAAATATTAAAAAAAAAAAAAAAACATTGGTGATAACATTGTATGATGAATAACCAATATAATTATGAAATTATCCATATGAACAAAGTTTTGCTTCAATTTATTTTTGTAACCAACACCACCACGTTTATATCACAAAAAGTTATATACTATATTTTGCTACACAACAAAGAAAGATGTAAGCAAACCATCTTTTTTCAAATGGTCATTCTTTTCTCAAACAACTATCATTTTATGACAAAACATTATTAAAGAAAGATGTAAGCAAACCAAAGAATCTAGCCGTACAACAACAACTATTATTTATATGTCACTCTTTCATCTGTGGACCCCATAGCTTTTATTTATAAGACTTGAGAGGACAAAGAAAAAGAAAGACCTTTTTTTTTTTTTTTTTGGTAAGTAGATAAACTAAGAATCACCCAAACAAAATTGTATACAGGACATAAAATTTATTACAGTTATAAAATTCATCATAATTCACCAAATATTTGTTAACAAGATTTGCAAAGAAAAAGAGAAATACGTAGGCAAATTTCTTTGTTGTTCCAATAGCCAAAAAGTATCACTAGTATAGAGGAAGAACAGATTATACACATACTGGCAGGTAATCATTTATTGAACAGCCAAAGAAGAGCACTTAATAGATGTATATATGCAGGTAAGGGTTATGGAGGATTTAAAGTTCTTGGCCTAGAGTCAACGGAAGCAATGGGAGAGGCCACATTTATTAGCAACAATTATGTTAAGAGTTATCAATTAGCATAAAGATTCAACTTAAAAATTAAAACAAGATTTAATGTGGTTCGGCCAACTATAATCCTACATCCATTGACAATGCCAACAAAAATGCAATATTAATGACATGATTTATAAATACTACCAATGCTTATAAACAAACCTTACACAGTTAACTCAAACTAAATCCCAACACTCTCTTTCTCTCTTTTCTTTTTTGGTTTTAATTTTTTTTTTTTTTTTTAATGAATCAATCTCAATCCACGATCCCAAGACATCAATGTATACATTGGCTCTCTCAATTATCTCAGTACCTTATACCAACCTACAATTGAACCCTTACTCTAATACCCAATTTGACTTGTTTTATAATGACAATCTCTCCTTTCAATGTATGGCTCCTAGTACGTGACTAACTAATAAATGCGCGGATCCCAGTATGCGACTTAATCACCAACTTGAAAATGATGTTGGCTGCAAAGTTCTTTAGTTCATCCAAACGACGAAAATCAAGAAGCTCCTTGGTCACAAAACGCTACAGTGTAAAAACACAGCAACTTCTTCAAGAGAAAGATGACCTAAGGCAAATTCTATCTCCGGTCACAATTTTGCATGAACAAGACTTTGCTCTACACTTGTGCAACTTGTGCAACCTTTGACGGCCCTCAAAATAATCCTTATATATGTTTAGGGTTATTAGAAAATAAAGCTCAAACATACATTCACGGACTGGATGAAAAGCAGTTCTGAAAAACTAAGTTTCATAAACCTCAATAGATAGCCATCTATCGAGCTAGCTGTCGAGCCACGGGCTACAGCAGCTTTTAAACCTCGATAGATGCTAACTGTTGAGCTTTAAAATCCAGTACTTCATTACTTGATTCTTGGATAGACTTGCATGGCTTTAACATTTGAACTTGAAATCTTGTTCCTTGAGTCATTAAACACATCCTAGATCTACCCAATTACAAGTAAAGTGTGTTTTATCAAAGGATTAGCCATTACATAAAATAGTGACATATGTTCCGAACATTGAATCACATATGTCCTAACAATTTTCCCCTTTGGCAATCCATGACAAAACCACAAAAAACAAATGAACATATGAGATAAGTTATAAATCACTCAACCCATACTCACTTGTTGAATACAATAAAATCTATCTTAACAGAAACTCTTGAAAAACTTTGCAAGAAGAGAGTTTATGGCAAGCAGACTTCAACAACCTGTATTTCTGAAACACTTTAAACAAAACTCATCAATGCATCTTAGTGTGAAACAAAAATAATAGATTGCATACAATCAAAAAAAGAAACATGTATATAAAGAGAGAAAAGAAATAACACATGAAGAGATAGATGAAAGAACATACATCAAAATATATATAAAACAAGACCAATATACAAAGAATAATGTATCCAAAATAGAAAGAAAAGAAAAGATACAAGTATCCTCACTACATCCCTCAATATACACTCTCCCTATCTCTTAAACTAACCCTCCCCTTATGAGTATGACTACTCTCATCTCAAAACTACTCTCCCTTTTTGTCACAAGAGACAAAGGGCAGGTAAATCAAGTAGACATCTCCTCATCACTAGGCGAGCCATCATCATTAGCATCATTACTACCGAAGCCATCGTCATTCTCATCCTTAGAGGCTGGTAAAGATGGAGAGGAAGCGACAGTGAAACCACCCATGACAGCCTGTCGTCGTACTATACAACCGACACGGTGTTCACCTGACACAACTCATCACTGAGAGTGTCAAGGTGAGCATCCATGCATACAAGCTGTGCCATGGTGGCCTCAAGTGTCACTCCACCCGCTGAAGACGAAGGAGCAGAGGTGAATAGAGTAGTAGAAGCTAAAGAAGTTGTTGTCTCTGTCCGGTGCTGCCTTAAGCGAAGCTGTGCAAGACTTCACTTAACAATAGCAGCGTCAATGACACACATAAACGTGAAGTGGGGAGACTCAGGATAGGAGACAGAAAAATGGTGAAGGAGTCGCGTGATAGTTGAAAGAAAAATGAGCTTATCACAGGTTGTCGTATCTTTATAGACATTCAGGATGTGCTACCCTAAGCACGTGTAGTACCTCGGATACAATACCTAGAGTAACTACCATGCTTATACCCTGAACGCGAGTGACAAACTGGGGTATAGAGTAATCAAATCCGTGCATATTGGAGTAGAACTCCTGTATGATCACGGAAAGGCACATGGCCAGGGCGCCACATAATGACTCCCAACCCCTACTGTAGATGACAGTGGGTAAGTCAATGTCAAAAAAATCTGACATAACGACTTGGCGTTCCGAATGAATGCCTCGTCGTGAAAAGTTCTCCAAGAAGTTCGATTTGGCCTTCTCATCATGAAATCGGATATGAGATGAAGTGGGGTCAGAAGGAGAAGAAGAAGAAGATACCCCAAAACGAAGAGGGTTCCGGGATGGAGTGGATTTACATTTAGGTGTCATGACGCAACTAACGTAAACAAAAGAGAGTGAAAGGGGGAGAAAGAGAGACAATCAGAAAAGTACCAAACAGATTTACAATAATAAATATAGAAACTTGAAGGTATGTACGCATAAAAATGCATGAATATGTGACATGCAAAAATAAATACATCATGGGCTCAGCCCAATCCAAACCTACCAACACACAACATAGTAACAAAGTAAACACACATCTAAAATGCATGAAACATTGTTATAATGCATATGTGATGCAATGCATGAAGATTTGAACTTATTAAAGCAACACCCATCCCAAAAATTGCACAAAAACTTCATCAATTTTGAAAAACCCCAAAGTTTATCAAAAATCCCAAAAGTTAGGTCAGAAGATATGAAATGCATGAGAGAGATGGAGAAATCAACATACTAGATGAAGAAAAATGATCTTGAGACAAAATATTGAGTGAGGAGGAAGTTTGGAGTGCTTGAGAAGTGTTATAAGAGGTGAAGAGGTTGAAAGTATCGAGAGAGATCGAGGAAATGAGATCTAAAATCGCGAGGCCTCTTTATATAGAAACTTCATAAAGCTCGCTCGATCGATCGAGAGCTACAAGCTTTAAAAAGGCATGTTTTAGCTGTCAAACCAACTATCGAGGATCTAAAGAGGGGTTTTCAAAACAATGAATCTCGATGGATTGAGGTAGCTATCGAGAGGCCATCGATGAGATAGAAAGTTTCTCGATTGATCGAACTAGCTATCGAAAGCTATCGAGAATGCGATAAGAAAATGCTGAAGGGTTCAATAGATAGCCCAGCTGTCGAGAGCTATCAAGAAGCTATCAAGATTGCTTAAAAATAGTTTTTCAATGAAGAGATAAACATAGATATGAATACAATCAAGCATGCTATTCAAACAAAGATACAAACAACATTTTAAGCTCTTAAAAACATCTCTCAATCAAGAAAAATTGATAAGCACATAGATCCAAAACACACACACACACACACTCAACATGTCTAACCAATTTTATATTTCAAAAACAAGTTAAGACAGTTTAGTGAGCATACATTAACACATGTATTCCTTGTGATAGCCAAATCACATTGTACCTGCACATATATCAAAAGTAGCAAAGAATATTGCGTATTGTGTGTGAAAAACATTACAAGATTGCAAAAGTGTCTACATGTTATGATGATTTGAGATATGAGAATATCACTTTAACTCGCACACAATCATAACTATTTAATGTGGACTATCACCTTCGAAGTACATCCTATAACTCCCACATCTTCTAAAATACACGCTTACAATCATATATAAAGCATTTTGATCTTTTTGCATATTTTTATTTGCATATTTTTCTTTTAAGCAAACCATGCATGGGCATATATGAGAGAGAAAAGAAATACCCAATGATGTTAAGCATTTGACATTCCACTTTTGCTATGCCAAAACATACAAATGTCATTTCATGATTAGCGGACAATAATGGTGAGATGGTTCTTTATGCCTTTCTCTTAGAATTTTCTAGTCCTTCCTATCAAAAAGGGTGATACGAGTGTTAAGTACAAGAGATTAGTTAACCTTACTCATCACCAACACAAGCCACAAAACTCACTTGCTTAATTGTGCATAAAGATGCTCATCTAAATTACAAAAGATAAAAAGTTTAGAAAACTTTGTTTCAATGGCCATCCAAGGTACACAAGTACCAATGTACACAAACACACACTGTTTTTTGTATTTTTCAATTTTCAATTTTTTTTTATATAAAAAAAATAAAGCAAAACTGAAAAGAAAACAACCAAAAACGTGTTAAACAAAAGCAAAACAATGCATAAAACTAGACTAACTCAAAACATAAAATAAAAACACACAAGTAATGCAAAACCAAAAAGAAGACGGGAGAGAGAGAGAAAGTGACAGAATCACTTGGAGCCATTTTCCTTCCACACCTTGGAGGAACCTTTCTGTTTAGCAAACCCTTGATCCAGCGGTGAAGGAGAAGAGTTAAAATCATTCAAGTTCGAAAGGAACATAAGGGCTTTAAGAAGATCTCCAAGAGGAGTAAAAGAGGATGGAAAATGATTCTAGTTTCCCGATGCAATCATGCTATTGCTCTATTGAGTGGCTAGCCACTTATAGCAATTTGGTCGAGTATGTCTAGCTGTGCCACAGTGATGACAGAAATGCTGCTTTTTCTGTTTTGGCTTTTGAGTATTTCCCCTCTTAGCCCTAGGGTTCTTAACCTCTTTCTTATCAAGCCTAGGGGTGCTCCTAAGATAGATTTACCTTTATCTATGTTCTCACTAGCTAATTCATTATTAACATCATTGGTCTCAGTTTCAACATTATTAGCAGGAGGAACAAAAACAGTAGTACTAGTAGAAGCAATACTAGGAGAAGAGAAATCATAGCCTAAACCGATTCGATCAGAAGCTGATTTTTTAATACTAAGCATCTCATCGAGCTTAGATCTTGAAGTTCTTTCCAACTGAGCTCTAACTTGGAACATTTCTGCCTCGAGCTTCTTAGTCTTCTCAGCTAAGAAAGTATTCTCAAATCTCAGTGCTCCAATAATCTGATTGGCTTCATCAAACTTTGAGGAGATTTCTTCTCGCTCAAGCTCCACGTCACTAAGCTTCTTGGTGGCCAACCTATACAAATTCTCATGTTTTTCGGAGACCTTATATAACTTTGCATAGGCTGTGTGGATGTCATCTTGTTCATCCATCTCCTCAAATTTAAACTCCATCAAGTCCTCTTCTTTATCCATATCTTCAACAATCCCTTCAGTTGGATTTATGGTGGCAGTGAAAGAATTTAGGATTCCATCATTCTCATTATCGAAGTCATCCTTAAGCTCAGTGTCGCTCAAGGTAGCAGCAAGTGCCTTACTTTTTCTGATGGTCTTGAGATAAGTAAGGCACTCTTGTTTCATATAACTGAAACCTTGACACCCAGAGCACTTTGGTCCTAAGGGAACAATGTACTAACTACCATCTCTTGCATCTTTCTTCCAAGTCTCGGCTTTTAGATTGAGAAGAACTTAATTGTCTACGGTCCTTATCGAAGCCCTTTGAATTGGCATTCTTCATGAACTTCTTGAATTGCCTTATAATGTAGGACTTCATTTTAGAATCTTCATCGCCTAAAGACTCATTAATATCACTGCTCTTGGCCTTCAATGCCATGCTCTTGTTCTTGCTCGATTTCTCGATCCTTGTCAAACCCAACTCATAGGTCTGCAGATTGCCAACCAACTCTGTCAAAGGAATTTTGTCAATATCCTTTGATTCCTCAATCGTGGTGATCTTGGCATGAAATCTCTCGAGTAGAGATCTGAATACCTTTCTCACAATCTTGGGTTCAGGAATGGTTTCCCCAAGATTAAAAGCTGAGTTCACATACCATGCTCTTGTTCTTACTCGATTTCCCAATCCTTGTCAAACCCAACTCATAGGTCTGCAGATTGCCAACCAACTCTGTCAAAGGAATTTTGTCAATATCCTTTGATTCCTCAATCACTGTGATCTTGGCATGAAATCTCTCGGGTAGAGATCTGAGCACCTTTCTTACAATCTTGGGTTCAAGAATGATTTCCCCAAGATTAAAAGCTAAGTTCGCTATATCCTTGAGCTTGGCATAGAACTCATCGAACAACTCATCCTCCTTTATCTTGATCTCTTCAAAGCTGGTAGTAAGCCTCTAAAGCTTTGAATCCTTAACAACCTTAGTTCCTTCATATGTTGTCTGGAGAATGGTCCATGCTTCCTTAGCAGTTTCAGTAGAGGATATCTTCTTAAATTCCTCATTCGTGACTACACTGAATAAAGCATTCAATGCTCTGCTGTTGAAGTTTACTGCCCTGATCTTTGCATCATCCCAGTCGACCAGCGCTTCCTTTGGCTTAGTCCAGCCAATCTCTACAGCTTTCCACACCTTCTCATCTAAAGACTGCAAGAAAGCTCTCATGCATACTTTCTAGTATACATAGTTAGTGCCATCAAATAAATGAGATATAATAAGAGATTGTCCTCTATCCATTACAAATAGGGGTCAATGGATCACACACAAAGATTAACTCTAATCAAAGTGTGCCTGCTTTGATACCACTTTATAGGTCAATAATGTATTGACCCCTTGCGATATATTAATTGATTAATTAACCAAGTTTATTAATTACTCAAATTAACATGCAATGCACGTGGTAGCACAAACAAATCACCAATATGCAGCGGAAAATATATTAACACAGTGATTTGTCTACGAATGAGGAAACCTATACGGCAAAAACCCCACCAGGTGATTTTAAGGTCACCACTCCCGAGAATCCACTATTGTCAAAACAAACGGTTACAAGTAAAGGAATCTCAGTACCTTATACAAACCTACAATTGAACCCTTACCCCAATACCCAATTGAACTTGTTCTGTAGTGACAGTCTCTCCTTTCAATGTACGACTCACAGTACATGACTAACCAATAGATGCACGGATCCCAGTACACGACTTAATCACCAACTTGAAAAGGATGTTAGCTGCAAAATTCTTCAGTTCATCCAAACGATGAAAATCAAGAAGCTCTTTAGTCATAAAACCCTATGGTGTACAAACACAGCAGCTTCTTCAAGAGAAAGATGAATTAGGGCAAATTCTGTCTCCGGTCACAATTTTGCATGAACAAGACTTTATTCTACACTTGTGCAACTAGTGCAACCTTTGATAGCCCTCAAAATAATTCTTATATATGTTTAGGGTTGGAGAAAAGAAAACCCAAACATACATTCACAGATTGGATGAAAAACAGCTCTTAAAAACTGAGTTTCATAAACCTCGATAGATAGCCATCTATCGAGCTAGCTGTCGAGCCACAGGCTATAGCAGCTTTTAAACCTCGATAGATTCTAGCCGCCGAGCTAGCTAGTGAGCTTTAAAATCCAGTAATTCATTACTTGATTCTTGGACAGACTTGCATGGCTTTAACACTTGAACTTGAAGCCTTGTTCCTTGAAGCATTAAACACATCCTAGATCTACCCAATTACAAGTAAAGTGTGTTTTGTCAAAAGATTAGTCAATTACATAAAATAGTGACATATGTTCCTAACATTGAATCACATATGTCCTAACAATTTTGATTGGTAAATAATTAAAATTAATTAAGTAATTTATGCAATTGGCTATTAGATTTGATCAAAAATAAGCTTCGTTGCATAGGAATAAAATAGATGATCAGATAATAAGGGAGTTGTTGATAATTGATTTTTTTTTTTTTAATAATTATCTTTCAGATAATTATTATTTTAAGGACCTGAAAACCAGGTCAAGCGTCAAAGAGTGCCAATCAGCACTTGGCAAGTGCCGATCGGCACTTCCACAGTGTCGATTAGCACGGGCTCCAAATCTAGCCCAAAAACTAGATCAAGCCAAAGCACATCCAATTCGATTTTTTTAGGGATAAGAATTCAATCTAATTCATATTTGATCAGACCTAGCTTATTTTCTAAGCACCAAACCTCTATAAATAGGGAGTTAAATCAAAAATCAACACCCTCTCTCTCTCCCCTTACATTAAAGAAATTCTGGAAGCTTTGCTTTAAGAATTTCTTTTTTGTTAAGTGGCTCCTATTTTAGATCCTAAAAAAATTCATTCTCCTTGATTTCTGTAGTAATTCACTCCTTGTGGAATACGTTCATGCAGGCAAGTTTCCATCTCTTAATTTACATGTTCATATAACTGATTCAATTCTCCATGCTCTTCACAAGTTCTTCCTTTTGTTTGCCTTGATACGTTTTTTTTTTTTTTTGGTTATATGATGTATGTCTATTTATGCATATGTGTTGTGTGTGTTCATGTAGTTATGTGATGCATATGATTAAATCCTAAATTTGTTACCTTATGTAAAAAAAAAATTAGATCTAAATTACTTTTCAAAACCTCATTGTTTTCTTAAAACAAAATCAGATCTAAATTATTTTTTTCAAATCTTCATTCTTTTATGTAAACCAAAAATCAGATCTAAATTTATTTCTCAAATCTCCATTGTTTTCAAAAACCAAAAATCAGATTTGAATTTATTTCTCAAATCTCCATAGTTTTCTTAAAACAAAATCATATCTTAATTTATTTTTCAAAGCCTCATTGTTTTCTTAAACTAAAAATCAGATCTGAATTATTTTTCAAAACCTCATAGTTTTCTTAAAACAAAAATCAGATCTGAATTATTTTTCAAAATCTTCATTGTTTTCCAAAACCACAAATCATATCTGAATTTTATTTTAAAAATTCAATCCTTTTTACTTTGAAAAATCAGATTTGCAATTTTTTTTTTAATTTTAAAACCATTTTAAACAATCAGATTTGGATTTTCCTTTTGGAGATTCATTCTTTTATTTAATTAATAATTAGATTTGGGAACTCTTTTTTAAGCAAAAAATCCATTCCTTGATATTTTAAAAAATCATATTTGAATTCTTTATCAAAAAAAAATCATTTTGATTAATTTGAAACTTCTCTTAAAAATCCTTTTCCCTAAGTAAACTTTAGATGTGATTTCTCCTTGCATAAATACAACAAACCTAGTATTTTCCACATTAACCAACTTTAGTTCTAGGAATATTGACACAATAATTTGCATATCATTTTTTAATGGGTATTTAAAAGGTCATTTAAACTTTAGAAGACCAGACTCTGTCTAAGTAGGGTGGATGCCTAACACCTTCTCACCCTGTAACCTAGCCCCTAAACATTAGAATTTTAGCTTGGTAGATTTTAGTGTCTTATTTTATTTTTGGTAGATTGTAACTAGGAAACAAGGCTTTGTATTTTCCCTTTTTTTACTAGATTGTACCTAAGAATCAAAGTAATGTAAAGTTCTTTCTACCTAGTGTAATTGTTTCTAATTAATAAGAATGCAAACTATTCAAGATATATTATAGTTTGTAAAGTTTTCTTATTTTACTTATAAAATAAGTGGCGACTCCATATGATCTTGAAAAGGAAATGTGCCGATACCTACACCCTTTTCTAAGAGCAACCAAGTTTTCTGATCTCTCACAACAACATTCTTAAATTAACATGCCAACTCGGATATATGCCCATCATAATCACTAATTTAAATTTTTTGCTATGCTAATTTAAGAATGTTGTGAAATTGTTGTGAAACTTTATTTTGTCTCTAGCATTACTCGAAAGAAATTGTTTATCAAAAAAAAACTTTTAGTGTGACCTCTGAACTCGGGTTGTGAACCTGATTATTTTGTATTCATATCATTGCTGTTAACTTTTTGCCTGAAAAAGTTCATTTTTTAAAGATTGGTGTTTGCTTCATTTGTGTTTTACTCCGAAACCTTCTTCTCTGTTCTCCCACAGGTTTGGCTCTGAGTCTCTCTCAGTCATTCTGGTTGTGGTTGTAAACTAGTTGTACTTTGTTTTATCCTTAACTAAGAAACCACATAACTATTCACTATTGCAAGTAAAATGAAAACTGTGTAAAATGGGTCCACATTCTTTACACGGACTTATTGCCTCTGCCATTCGTAATTTGGAAACAGATATTCATATAGGTTTTTTGCTTTGTTTTTTTTTTTTTTTTTTTAATTTAATTAATATAGGTTGATTCTCAAAATAATAATAATAATATAGGTTTTAGCTATTAAAAAATGGCGAAAGAGTAGTGGACCACTGTCTACTACTTTCTTTATTTATTATTTTTTAATGAAATTTAATCTTCTTAATTTCTTTATTGCTTTTGAAACAGATATTTAGTATGGGTTTTTTTAGCCAAAAGAAAAGATTAACAAAGTTTAGGTAAATCACCGTCCACTCATTTCTTTTCTTTTCTTTTTTAAATAAAATTTTATCTTCATAAATTTATATATATATATATATCGGCCTGGCCCCGTCTGCCCTTTTTAGAGTGACGTCGACTTCAGAGTTGGCAGAGGCAGCCTCTCGAATAGCAAGAGGGTAGTACACTTTCTCGGCCCTCTTGCACTCAGAAGAGGCCTCGACCCCCGCTTGGTTAAGGGCCTCATCCCAAGTCTGGGAGCAGTAGCGCCTGTATACCTCAGGGACTTGAGCCTTAAGGACAGCCTTGGTCTTAGCCACTTCCTCAACAAAGGCCTCTTCCTCCGCTTGCTCTTTAGAGCTCTTGGCCTCTGCCCTCACAGGCTCAGCCTCTGCTTTGGCCATCAGAGCCTCATCCCTAGCGTACTCAGTAACACCTTTGGCCCCCATTACCTCAGCCAACTTCTGCTTTAAGTCAATGATATGTTCTTTGGCAATCTTCAGTTGGCCCTCAGCATCTTAAAGGCGCCTCGTCGGCCCGCTTTTAAGCGCCAACTAGGCCTGACACCACGCTATCTCTGGCCTTCATCACCTCCTTTAGATCCTCCCTTGCCTTCTTGAGGTCGGATTGGGAGTTCTTAAGGGTCTGCATGGCTTCTAGGCGCTTGTTATGTTCCTGGTCCATGGCCTTGCTCTAGTTATTGGCCTCCTCCTCTAGCCTGTAAGTGGCCTGGACAGCCTACAAATCGAAACAAACAAGCGATAAGTTGGGAACCGAAGAGCAAAAATCGACGAAGTCTTAAGCATTGGATGGCTTACCATGCCTAAGTACCTCTTCAAACTGAGGATGACCTCTTGCCTCTCAGATCTCCCAATTAAGCCATATCGGCAAGGAGTAGCAGTGATCTCTCCAGCGCATCGGCCATATATGCGCCTTCACCCCCTCTAAAGTCCCTGAGGGAGGCGTTATCCATCAAAGACTCCCCATGAAGCATTGGGGCAGGGAGCCAAGCCTGGGCCTCGGGCTGCACAGCCACCTCTCTTCCCTGGCCCTACCCAACTTTTTGCTGCTTAGGAGGCTGTTGAGCCTCGTCCTCCTCCTAGGAAGAACGAGCTCTGTCAGCTCCCATAGGCCTTTTGCCCTTAGGGCCCTTTTTGCTGAGGATCGATAGGCTCGGGCCTTGGTGGCAAACTCGACTGAGATGGAGGAGGTGGAAGCTTGGACTGGGAAGAGGACGACCTGGTTTGAATAGGTTAAAACTTGGGTAGCGGAGAAGAAAGCTTGGATTGAGACTTTCCGGGCTCGTCCCTCCCCGGCTAACCCTCAAGCAGGTCAAGTAGACTAGTCTGGGGTTGCCTCTTAAAGCCCATCTTGGCCTGGGGAGAAGTCCTTGTAGAGAGGAGATCCGCCTCGGTCAAATTAGGATCACCCAAGTCACTAGAAGGATCCACAATCAGGTGGACTTGGTCCAAAGCACTAAATTCATCCCCAGATGGACCCAAATTAGCAACTTCTTCCTCTTCTCCTAGCTCTTCTTTCTTGGCCTCCGCAGCTTAGCCAGAGGTAAAAGTACCTGCCAACGGAATATCTTCCAGAGTAAGAGACCCTTCAGAGAATGAGAACCCGTGCTCCACCACAGTGATTTGGCAAAGCCGAGGATCTTTGGCTCTAATCACATGCTTCGGAGCAGGAACGACTTCTGGAACGGCTTGTACCCGAGGATCTTGTGGGTGGCTCTGACTTGGTCGTCAACCTCGTTCACAAAGATCTCAGCCCTGAGGACCCTTTCCAAGTCCTCCTTGTTGACCAGGTTAAAATGATGCTCAAAGGCATGCGGATCGGCAGAAAAAAAAAACATGTTCCTATCAGCAACCAAACAAAGCAGGCCTACAACCTGAAAGACTAAACCCTCTCCTATTTAAAGTACCTCACCTAGCGTCCCCTCCTCTGTCGGGCAGTAAAGCCCACCATGCCACTCCCTGGACACGATGAGAAAGTCTTTGTTCAACCCCTTGCTAGACTCAGGAAGGCACTGGATAAGCCGGACCTTATCGTCCCTCGTCTTCATGTAATAAGACTTACCCTTTAGTTTTTAGAGGTTGTAGCACTAATTTACATCATGATGGGTTAAACTCAGCCCCATCTTCTCATTAAGGCATCCACACAACCCAGGATTCTGAACACGTTGGTGGCGCACTGTGTGGGGGCCAACCTAAAGTACCTAAGGTAACCCCTCATTACTGGCCCCATGGGGATTCTCATACCGCCTTCAAGGAAGGCAATTATGGGAATCACGACCTTGCCCTCCTTCCTCCAAATGTGTCATTCCCCTTCCTCACAGTACCTCAAGCCCACGTTACTGGGTATCCTATAATTGGCGATGAATTTCTCCATCGCCTCTTCAGACTCAACTAACTTCTTAAATCTACCCATCCCTAACAACGGCTAAGAGACTCAAGAAATGGCAAAGTAGAAAAAGGACTCAGAGAGAAAATTTGAGCTAGAAAGAGAGAGAAGAAGACTTATAGAAATGAGGAAAAGCTCTTCGGACAGGCTTTTTATGCTAAAAAAGGCGCAAATGTAGTTGGAGATTTGACCAAATTCAATGTACGTGCGCAAGAACCCTCGAGTGCAAAAGTAGAGAGGCCAATCGGATCAGACGGGTATTTATACCCCTAATTAAAAATAACTGTGCAGGTTTCCCCGCTCATAAAGTTGGGAAAAGCCCAGCCGTTGGATTTGCATCACGCCATTGAACGTGGGGAGCATAGAGCCGCCAGAATTTAATGAGGGCGCGCTCCGTGTATCAAAGCGCCAGGAACATGCCTCGGACAGACAAAAAGACTCTGGCACTGACGGAGGATAAGACGTGACAAGCCATCACGACTGCCGAGAATGTCAAAATCCTCCTCTCCGCCTAAGAACCCAGACAGCAGGATTTTGAGGGATTATTGTAGGGTCAAAGAACCTGGTACCCCGCCCACTTTGTACCAAGCCAAGGCCATGCCAAGGAGAAGGAACGCCGAGGACGAATTTGAAAGTCCAAATTGCCCAGAACCTTGCCGAGAGACCCTGTCTCGGCCAACCGAGACATGGGAGGAGGAAGTAAAGGCCACCAAAAGCAGCCTTCCCGAGATCTAAAGAGAAGGAACAAGCACAAGTGTCAGTGGAAGCATTGGAGGAGCAAGTCCAAGATGAACTTCACCTCCACATTAAATCCACAACTAATTCTGACCAATTAATGAGGAAATGACCCCTGAACACGCACCTTGGTTGCTCACCCTACAGAAAGAATGAGAAGGGGCTGATGGGACAAGCACTCGAGTAGTGACCTGTTTGATCAAAAATGTACAGTTAAGATCAACTGAAAGGGGTATATAATGTAAGGGATCCCTCTTAAAGAGGAACGAGAAAAAGGGGAAAGGCAGCAAAATATAGAGCACCGTAATTCTGTATCATCACTGAAATCTTTGTAACCGATCACTAAAGAAATAAAAGAACTTCAAGCTCCCCGGAGGAGAGCGAGAGCATCATTCACATTTTAATCCAAGTTCATCTGTTTAATCCCTATGCATCCATGCCCAGTCTTGTATCCCTCACTAGGGCCTAGTTCTTAACCCCTCTCTCAAATTCATGTATTGGGCTAGCTGGCTTGAGTCACTCACTCAACAGTAGAAATGCTCAAACCCAGTCCCTACACCTCCAAAACCAATCCAACTCAACCCATATTCACCTATACTTTTGGTAATCACCCAATAAGCCAAATTTACTCGGGCGATGTATGTGAAACACACGACTTAATAACTCAATAACCTCATTCATTTATAATATGTCGTTATCCTCGATTTCAAGCTTTTAACTATTGATCACCGTTGTCAATCTCGTTAGAAGCCACTCTTGTTGGGTTGCTCAACTTAACAAAATTGTCCCATCGACAGTTGTGAAGTGTTCACCTTATTAATTACTCATACCTCCAAAACCAATCCAACTCAACCCATATTCACCTATACTTTTGGTAATCACCCAATATGCCAAATTTACCCGGGTGATGAATGTGAAATACACAACTTAATAACTCAATAACCTCATCCGTTTATAATAATTTGTAACAAAATTGGTATCAGACATATGAGTATCGTCACTCATTAGTGTCAATTTGAGTACAAATGTATATATGTACCGGAAAAATGAGAGTATGGCATTGGACTCCTATAAGCCCAATGATTAATCATCCAAAAACAGTATAACCAGCTTGCGCCTCTCATTCCTGGCATGATGGGTAATCATTTCTTCCCAGAGTAGCATTCAAAAGAATCAAAACCACATGATTCAATCGCCGATAACATTAGAACAAAATGCTTTTTCACTCACCTACCTTCACTTTCCGAAAGCTTTCATCACTAGGCTTAGAAAAATTTCCTAACTTTTAAAAGCTCATCAAGTCACTGAGCTCAGCATTGGTAAACTAATGTTATTAAAAAAAAATTAATTAATTAAAAAATTCACAACTTCTTGTTATAGCAAATGCTATTTATTTTCATATCCAATTTTCCATTTATTATTATTAAATCATAGGGTGCCTTCGACACTACTCTTATTGCACACAATCCAGGAACTTCCATAACGTTGGCTTGATTTGGTAATGGATCCTGATACATCTTCATAATGAAAATAGAGTGAAAACATGAGTTGGCTTTACAGTCTATAATTGGCGANCAAACCCAACTCATAGGTCTGCAGATTGCCAACCAACTCTGTCAAAGGAATTTTGTCAATATCCTTTGATTCCTCAATCACTGTGATCTTGGCATGAAATCTCTCGGGTAGAGATCTGAGCACCTTTCTTACAATCTTGGGTTCAAGAATGATTTCCCCAAGATTAAAAGCTAAGTTCGCTATATCCTTGAGCTTGGCATAGAACTCATCGAACAACTCATCCTCCTTTATCTTGATCTCTTCAAAGCTGGTAGTAAGCCTCTAAAGCTTTGAATCCTTAACAACCTTAGTTCCTTCATATGTTGTCTGGAGAATGGTCCATGCTTCCTTAGCAGTTTCAGTAGAGGATATCTTCTTAAATTCCTCATTCGTGACTACACTGAATAAAGCATTCAATGCTCTGCTGTTGAAGTTTACTGCCCTGATCTTTGCATCATCCCAGTCGACCAGCGCTTCCTTTGGCTTAGTCCAGCCAATCTCTACAGCTTTCCACACCTTCTCATCTAAAGACTGCAAGAAAGCTCTCATGCATACTTTCTAGTATACATAGTTAGTGCCATCAAATAAATGAGATATAATAAGAGATTGTCCTCTATCCATTACAAATAGGGGTCAATGGATCACACACAAAGATTAACTCTAATCAAAGTGTGCCTGCTTTGATACCACTTTATAGGTCAATAATGTATTGACCCCTTGCGATATATTAATTGATTAATTAACCAAGTTTATTAATTACTCAAATTAACATGCAATGCACGTGGTAGCACAAACAAATCACCAATATGCAGCGGAAAATATATTAACACAGTGATTTGTCTACGAATGAGGAAACCTATACGGCAAAAACCCCACCAGGTGATTTTAAGGTCACCACTCCCGAGAATCCACTATTGTCAAAACAAACGGTTACAAGTAAAGGAATCTCAGTACCTTATACAAACCTACAATTGAACCCTTACCCCAATACCCAATTGAACTTGTTCTGTAGTGACAGTCTCTCCTTTCAATGTACGACTCACAGTACATGACTAACCAATAGATGCACGGATCCCAGTACACGACTTAATCACCAACTTGAAAAGGATGTTAGCTGCAAAATTCTTCAGTTCATCCAAACGATGAAAATCAAGAAGCTCTTTAGTCATAAAACCCTATGGTGTACAAACACAGCAGCTTCTTCAAGAGAAAGATGAATTAGGGCAAATTCTGTCTCCGGTCACAATTTTGCATGAACAAGACTTTATTCTACACTTGTGCAACTAGTGCAACCTTTGATAGCCCTCAAAATAATTCTTATATATGTTTAGGGTTGGAGAAAAGAAAACCCAAACATACATTCACAGATTGGATGAAAAACAGCTCTTAAAAACTGAGTTTCATAAACCTCGATAGATAGCCATCTATCGAGCTAGCTGTCGAGCCACAGGCTATAGCAGCTTTTAAACCTCGATAGATTCTAGCCGCCGAGCTAGCTAGTGAGCTTTAAAATCCAGTAATTCATTACTTGATTCTTGGACAGACTTGCATGGCTTTAATACTTGAACTTGAAGCCTTGTTCCTTGAAGCATTAAACACATCCTAGATCTACCCAATTACAAGTAAAGTGTGTTTTGTCAAAAGATTAGTCAATTACATAAAATAGTGACATATGTTCCTAACATTGAATCACATATGTCCTAACAATTTTGATTGGTAAATAATTAAAATTAATTAAGTAATTTATGCAATTGGCTATTAGATTTGATCAAAAATAAGCTTCGTTGCATAGGAATAAAATAGATGATCAGATAATAAGGGAGTTGTTGATAATTGATTTTTTTTTTTTTAATAATTATCTTTCAGATAATTATTATTTTAAGGACCTGAAAACCAGGTCAAGCGTCAAAGAGTGCCAATCAGCACTTGGCAAGTGCCGATCGGCACTTCCACAGTGTCGATTAGCACGGGCTCCAAATCTAGCCCAAAAACTAGATCAAGCCAAAGCACATCCAATTCGATTTTTTTAGGGATAAGAATTCAATCTAATTCATATTTGATCAGACCTAGCTTATTTTCTAAGCACCAAACCTCTATAAATAGGGAGTTAAATCAAAAATCAACACCCTCTCTCTCTCCCCTTACATTAAAGAAATTCTGGAAGCTTTGCTTTAAGAATTTCTTTTTTGTTAAGTGGCTCCTATTTTAGATCCTAAAAAAATTCATTCTCCTTGATTTCTGTAGTAATTCACTCCTTGTGGAATACGTTCATGCAGGCAAGTTTCCATCTCTTAATTTACATGTTCATATAACTGATTCAATTCTCCATGCTCTTCACAAGTTCTTCCTTTTGTTTGCCTTGATACGTTTTTTTTTTTTTTTGGTTATATGATGTATGTCTATTTATGCATATGTGTTGTGTGTGTTCATGTAGTTATGTGATGCATATGATTAAATCCTAAATTTGTTACCTTATGTAAAAAAAAAATTAGATCTAAATTACTTTTCAAAACCTCATTGTTTTCTTAAAACAAAATCAGATCTAAATTATTTTTTTCAAATCTTCATTCTTTTATGTAAACCAAAAATCAGATCTAAATTTATTTCTCAAATCTCCATTGTTTTCAAAAACCAAAAATCAGATTTGAATTTATTTCTCAAATCTCCATAGTTTTCTTAAAACAAAATCATATCTTAATTTATTTTTCAAAGCCTCATTGTTTTCTTAAACTAAAAATCAGATCTGAATTATTTTTCAAAACCTCATAGTTTTCTTAAAACAAAAATCAGATCTGAATTATTTTTCAAAATCTTCATTGTTTTCCAAAACCACAAATCATATCTGAATTTTATTTTAAAAATTCAATCCTTTTTACTTTGAAAAATCAGATTTGCAATTTTTTTTTTAATTTTAAAACCATTTTAAACAATCAGATTTGGATTTTCCTTTTGGAGATTCATTCTTTTATTTAATTAATAATTAGATTTGGGAACTCTTTTTTAAGCAAAAAATCCATTCCTTGATATTTTAAAAAATCATATTTGAATTCTTTATCAAAAAAAAATCATTTTGATTAATTTGAAACTTCTCTTAAAAATCCTTTTCCCTAAGTAAACTTTAGATGTGATTTCTCCTTGCATAAATACAACAAACCTAGTATTTTCCACATTAACCAACTTTAGTTCTAGGAATATTGACACAATAATTTGCATATCATTTTTTAATGGGTATTTAAAAGGTCATTTAAACTTTAGAAGACCAGACTCTGTCTAAGTAGGGTGGATGCCTAACACCTTCTCACCCTGTAACCTAGCCCCTGAACATTAGAATTTTAGCTTGGTAGATTTTAGTGTCTTATTTTATTTTTGGTAGATTGTAACTAGGAAACAAGGCTTTGTATTTTCCCTTTTTTTACTAGATTGTACCTAAGAATCAAAGTAATGTAAAGTTCTTTCTACCTAGTGTAATTGTTTCTAATTAATAAGAATGCAAACTATTCAAGATATATTATAGTTTGTAAAGTTTTCTTATTTTACTTATAAAATAAGTGGCGACTCCATATGATCTTGAAAAGGAAATGTGCCGATACCTACACCCTTTTCTAAGAGCAACCAAGTTTTCTGATCTCTCACAACAACATTCTTAAATTAACATGCCAACTCGGATATATGCCCATCATAATCACTAATTTAAATTTTTTGCTATGCTAATTTAAGAATGTTGTGAAATTGTTGTGAAACTTTATTTTGTCTCTAGCATTACTCGAAAGAAATTGTTTATCAAAAAAAAACTTTTAGTGTGACCTCTGAACTCGGGTTGTGAACCTGATTATTTTGTATTCATATCATTGCTGTTAACTTTTTGCCTGAAAAAGTTCATTTTTTAAAGATTGGTGTTTGCTTCATTTGTGTTTTACTCCGAAACCTTCTTCTCTGTTCTCCCACAGGTTTGGCTCTGAGTCTCTCTCAGTCATTCTGGTTGTGGTTGTAAACTAGTTGTACTTTGTTTTATCCTTAACTAAGAAACCACATAACTATTCACTATTGCAAGTAAAATGAAAACTGTGTAAAATGGGTCCACATTCTTTACACGGACTTATTGCCTCTGCCATTCGTAATTTGGAAACAGATATTCATATAGGTTTTTTGCTTTGTTTTTTTTTTTTTTTTTTTAATTTAATTAATATAGGTTGATTCTCAAAATAATAATAATAATATAGGTTTTAGCTATTAAAAAATGGCGAAAGAGTAGTGGACCACTGTCTACTACTTTCTTTATTTATTATTTTTTAATGAAATTTAATCTTCTTAATTTCTTTATTGCTTTTGAAACAGATATTTAGTATGGGTTTTTTTAGCCAAAAGAAAAGATTAACAAAGTTTAGGTAAATCACCGTCCACTCATTTCTTTTCTTTTCTTTTTTAAATAAAATTTTATCTTCATAAATTTATATATATATATATATTAAAAAAAAGTTTTGTGAAAAATTAATCAAGTCTCAAACAGGTTCTCTAGATAATTTGTTACAATGAACACAATATAATTGATAAAAAATTAGGTGAAATCTCACAAACAAATAAGAAATTTTTCAAAAAAAAAAAGTTTTTTTAAAAATTAGATGAACAATTCACAAATGAACAAAAAACTCATGAAAAAAACTAAATTTGTTTTCATCTAAACAAATTAGAAGAATAGATTTTAAGTAAAATAATATTATTTAATTAAATTTAAATATATAAAATGTCTCAATTTAAAGCTCCAAAATCTCTTGGATCGACCCTGATACGTCGTTACCCTTGATTTCAGGCTTTTAACTATTGATTAATGATAGGTCACAATCTGAATGACCCCTTGTGATTAACCCTAATTAATTAATATAGCCAAGTAATTAATTAATCAATTAATCATGCAATTTTATGGAAGCACAAACAAATCACCAACAACTAAATATGCAGCGGAAAATAAATAACACGGTGATTTGTTTACGAATGGGGAAAACCCTAATGGCAAAAACCCCACCGGGTGATTTTCAGGTCACCACTCCCGAAACTCCACTATTATCAAATCAAGCGGTTACAAGTAAAAGAATCCCAAGTACCTTACCAACCTACAGTTGAACCCTTACCCCAATACCCAATTGGACTTGATCTGTAGCGATAGTTCCCACCTTTGATGCAGGGCTCCCAAGTACATGACTAACCAATGCGCGGATCCAAGTACGCGACTTCAGAACACCAACTGAGGAAGAATGGTTGGCTGCAAAGTTCTTCAGATCATCCTTTCTGATGAATAGCAGGAAGATGCTTGGTTACAAAACCCTATGGTGCAAATACACAGCAACTTCTTGATGGAAGATGAACTAGGTCAAGAACTTCGTCTGTTGATCACAATTTGCTTGAACAGAGATTGCTCAATGATAATGCAACTTGTGTCACCCAAAATGGCTCTTAAAATAATCCTTTTATATGTTTAGGGTTAGAAGAAAAGAAGGCCCAAAAACATATTCACGGATCCCAAGAAAATCAGATTGGAAATCTGACTTTTTAAATCTCGACAGGTAGCAGGTGTCGAGGTAGCTGTCGAGAGGTGTCGAGTTTTATAAATTCTGTACTTCAACTTGCTTTCTCTTGGACAGACTTGATGACTTCAACACTTGACCTTGAAACATTGTTTCTTGAAGTATTAAAAACACCTAGAACTACCCAATTACAAGCAGAGTGCGTTTTTTCAAAGGATTAGCCAATTTACATAACTAAGTGACATATGTTCTTAAACAAGTTAAAACATATATGTCCTAACAATTAACGTTGTCAATCTCGTTATAAGCAGCTCTTGTTAGGTTGCTCAACTTGACAAGATTGTCCCATCGACAGTTGTCAAGTGAAAAGCCTTATTAATTACCCATACCTCCTGTGGGGTTAGAGAACCTGGTAACCCCGACCCACTTTGTACCGAGCCTAAGGCCCATGCCGAGGAGTAAGGAACGCCCGAGGACGAATTTTGAAAGTCCAAATTGCCCAGGAACCTTGCCGAGGACGACCCTGTCCTCGGCCAACCGAGACCATGGGAGGAGGAAGTAACAGGCCACCAAAAGCAGCCTTCTCGAGAATCTAAAGAGAAGAACAAGCACAATGTGTCAGTTGTGGAAGCATAATGGAGGAGCAAGTCCAAGATGAACTGTCACCTCCACATTAAATACCCACAACTAATGTTCTAGCCATATTAATGAGGAAATGACCCCTGAACAACGCAACCTTGGTTGCTACAGCCTACAGAAAGAATGAGAAGGTGACTGATGGGACAAGCACTCGAGTAGTGACCTGTTTGATCAACAAATGTACAGCTAAGATCAACTGAAAGGGGTTATATAATGTAAGGGATCCCTCTTAAAAAAGGGACGAGAAAAAGGGGGAAAGGCAGCAAAAATATAGAGCACCGTAGAATTCTGTATCATCACTGAAATCTTTGTAACCGATCACTAAAGAAATAAAAGAACTTCAAGCTCCCCGGAGGAGAGCTGATGAGCATCATTGCACATTTTAATCCAAGTTCATACTGTTTAATCCCTATGCATCCATGCCCAGTCATTGTATCCCTCACTAGGGCCTAGTTCTTAAACCCACTCTCTACAAATTCATTGTATTGGGCTAGCTGGTCTTGAGTCCACTCACTCAACAGTAGAAGTGCTTAAACCCAATCCCTACAATTGGCGCCGTCTATGGGAAGAACTCGTGTGTTAGTAAGGGCAGTGACCAAGCATGGTAGGATCAGTCCCTCCTCAGGGTAACTTCGCCAACCCTAAGCGCGATCGAAATAAAAAGGATGGAATATTTCAAGAGGGAAGTGTGCACACCACTCAAACCAACAGAAGCTACTCGCGTGGGGGCAGTCATGTGCCCCAGGAACAAAACAACAACCGGGCCATACAACCAAAAGGGGTTAGGAGCCGCGTGACCCAGAGGCAGAACAATGAACAGGCCATGTAGCGAGAGATAGACAATTTGAAGAGGAGGCTGCACCATGCATAACGAAGGCGACCTTAGCCTAGCCCCTACCTGCCCTCTGACGATGAAAGCGACGATGACTACAGGCAAAGATTGAGAACCTCCCTAAGCGAAACCTTCTCCCATGAAGAATAGCACTACTGAGAGCGCAAACGTAAAAGCCCATCTCCTAGGGGCTCAAGATACGATGCCATGAGCAGGGCACTGGATCAGCTATCCAAGTCGCCTTTCACGTGCCACATAGAAGGGGCTACCCTTCCTCGGCGGTTCCAACAACCAACCTTCTCCATTTATAATGGCAAAACGGACCCCGTGGAGCATGTGAGCTAGTTTAACCAAAGGATGGTCGTCCATTCTAAGAACGAGGCGTTGATGTGCAAGGTTTTCCCCTCCAGCTTAAGCCTGATGGTAATGAGGTGGTTCAATGGCTTGAAGACGAATTCCATAGATTCATATAGACGGCTGACCCAAGCCTTTGGCTCTCGCTTTGTTACAAACAGCATAGCCCCACGGCCCTTGAGCGCACTACTGTCTCTGTCCATTCATGACGGAGATACTTTAAAGGCCTACTCGGGCTGGTATTAGGAGATGTACAATGAACTGGAGGGCAATTTTGATGATGTAGCCATCAGTACCTTCAAAAATGGCCTCCCGACTGGACATGGCCTAAGGAAGTCTCTGACTGGCAAGCCTGCCACCAGTATATGCCAACTAATGGATCAGATCGACAAGTACAAATGAGTGGAGGAAGACCAGCTACAGGGCAAGGAAAAGAGAAGATCATCCCTTAGGAAAAGAGGGATTTCAGGTCGAACCGATACAACAACACCCGTCCGAGGAGGGACTTCGTGAGGCAATCAGAGCAGCCAACACGCAGGCGGTCCATGCCGTATTCCAAAAGCCAATACACAAGGTATTGACGAAAATAGAGAGCAAGCCATACTTTAGGTGGCCGAATAAGATGGTGGAGGAATCCAATACAGTATCTATAGAATCAGCACTGTGAACTATCATCCTTCTTTCTTCTATCAATCCACTACTGAAATCACTTTATTATCACCATTAAAATTGTCTCTAGACTAATTGAATTAACATCGAAGAAATATTCTAGAGAAAATAAAGTGGATCTAAACAAGTTCCAAGTTTTTTGATTCAGGTAACCAAGACCACTGTAGGATCGTTCATCACATCATAACAAATCTAACCCCACATACAAAGAATTAGATGCTTATGCTTATTAGCAATACGATTTATGGATCCTAGGAAGTTTTTTATTAAATGAATCTGCATGGTAAAAATAATCCAAAAAGTTGTATCAATAGAAACTAACAAAAATAAAATTACAGTACACCTGATATATCTACAAAAACAATTCTATACCAACAGAAACACGAAGAGAGTTATAAATACTGAAGTCACCAGCGAAGACCCCCGTGAAGAAGAAGATGTAGCTATCTGAATGGTAAAATTGCAATTTGCTTGTGAGATATTCTGTGTAGTCACTTGGGCCAACCCTTGAAAATTACAGGCCATTGAATCCTGATTCTGTATCTGGAAATACATATTAAATGCATACGAGGCATTCCCATTGGCATCCAAATTATTACAAGAGGACCCATATCCAAGTGTGGTGCAATCTGCGAAGGTGCAAGCAAAATTTATGTTGTCTGCTAGTTTGCTCAGATCTTTGGCATTTGGATTGAACACGCACCATTTGTTGGAAAGATATTCCACATTCTGTGCAGGCAATAGAAATTTATTTTGACTCTGACCAGAAACATCTATCGCATATTTTGGCTGCCCATCATACCTATAAATTCCCCAATGGCGTTCAAAATTTCCTGGAGCAACGCTCTTGGCATCCTCATCTATAAGACCAAACAAGTAAACTTCTATATATCCAGGGTGTAGTGGGGTACCCTTATTGCCTGCAAGTTTTGCTATAAGCCCGTTGTAAAATCTATAAGCGTTACCTACATTAGCATTCTTGTCCCCATCTGTAGGCCACCCAACCTCCCCTACAATAATGGTCATGTTAGGAATTCCAACAGCTTTCAGAGCAGAAACCAAGGTATCAAAGTTAGCATCGAACACATTGGTGTATTGGATCCCATTAATATCAACGACGGGCTTGCTCACTCCATCAAAGAAGGCATAGTCAATTGGGAAATCATCATTACCATAAAGACTTAGGAAAGGGTAAATGTTTACTGTGAAAGGTGCATTATTCTTGCTTAGAAACTGAACAATCTGAGTCATTAAGTCAGTGATATCAGCCCGAAACCTTCCAGCAGAGGGATAGGCGGAGGTCGTTGGAGAGAAGTAGACATCAGCATTTAAAGGCACAGTGGCCTTTATAGAGTCTCCAACACCAGCTTCATTAAGGGCATTTTGAATATTCTGAAGTGCTGGGAAGGTGATATTCAAGAATGAGCCATTGTAGGATGTCAGGAAAGGCTCATTCCCAACTGCTGCATACCTGTGCAAAAGAGACAACATGATAAGAAAGAGAAGCTTAATTGCAAGTTTTTTGCCTCAATGCATCTGCATTGCCAAATTTACAAATAGAATAGCAACAACAACACAGACAAATCAAAATTGTATATTGAATAGAAAAGTCAGCTGTGCAACCAGTTTGCTTGAAAGCGAGGACATTGATTGAAGGTCTAAATATTATTCCTTACTTTTACCAGCTAGTAAATTTAAAACAGAAGAAACAGAATTTTATTACATTGCCCATCTTCAGGGGTTTAGCACTTTAAGAACGATAAGCTTGAGATCTTGTTCTAAGCAAATAGTCCAAGTCACATCATTGACAAGAAAGGTTTATCCAATCAGTAAAGAAAAAGTGCAGGTTGCACTCTAACAAAATGGTCGTCTGTTATTAAAATGTAAAAATTATTAGGTTCCCCATCTAAAGCTAAAATTAGTAAATCTAATAATGATCCATATCCTTCAACTCTTCAATAAACGTGAACACTTCACAAGTGGTGTCCAATATAATATTTTGCACTACTCTGTTATTGAAAAAAAAAATACTGTAACAAAATAAAAATAATATCTCATCGTTAATTATCCTATCAAACACCGCTAACCTCTCTTCCAAATGTCAGTGGTGAAGAGCTGGAAATAATGCCCAAAAAGGAAAGAAGAAGAAAATAAAGTCACCCTTCCATTTGCTCCTTCATCTTTCCCTGCTATTATTATTGTTATGTTTCTAAGAATCAGTGTCTCTCAAAATCTCAAAATTTGAAAAGACACATCACATTGCAATCAACTTTCTGGATGGGAAATTATCGCCGTGCTAATCATCCATTTCTCCTTTTCAATACAAAGTTCCCACAGAAAAAGCACAACTATAAAGAATCTAATGTTTCCAATGGTTGCCAAGTAAACATTGAAACAAATACTAATATATAACAAGTTGGACTTAGGTTGGTTCGATTCCAAGCACCCTTTTCCTAATCCTTACTGGTGCACAACTTCTCAGCAACTAATTAAGGCATTATAAATAGAAACGACCTCGAAGGAAATTCATGTGCTATACTTTAATAGAACAAAAATACAATTAAAAACCAGATCAAATGGGGAAATAACAATGACAACACACTCAAGTTGATTGATTTCTGAATCACTTCAGAAAAGAAATTAAAAATCATGATTGAATGCCACATAAAATTATGGAATAAATTTTTTCCTAACAGCCACCCCAATGGCAGATTGAAGAATTAATCCAACCAATAAACAAAATAATTATACTTTTACTCTATAGACTCAAATTCCCAAGAAATAGAATATTAATTGTTCAATCCCTTCCATATAAATTAGGTCATAAAAGAAGCTAATTTTTCTAATACAAAGGACACCCCAAACAAAAAAAAAAAAACAAAAAAAAAAACCAATAATTTGTCAAGTTAAAGTAATAGAACTAATCGAACAAAAACCAATAATTTGTCAAGTTAAAGTAATAGAACTAATCGAACAAAATCCAGATATGTGTGCTGCTCATGGCGATGCACTAAAAAAAAACACAAAAAAAGGAGCATATCTTTAAATAAAATTTAGAACCATACAAATTGATATTGATAATTCGACACATACTTGATGTTAACTCCTCCATTGAAGAGATAGCGTGTGACGTTTTTCTTGACCCATTGTTTGGCACGATCATAGTCAGTCATGACAGCCAGCTGATCATTGGGAATAGCAACCATGACCTCAATATCAGAGCCAGCCAAAGCACTCATCGTAGACTGCTCTGCATCAAACAGCTTCACCTTCTGAATACCATTGTCTTTCAGCATCTGAACCACTGTCTTTGGTGGCAACTTGTGAGTTGCCATGGTTCCCCAGTTCACACCAAGCCCTTCTACACAAGCACATAAACAACCCAATACTCCTCCTATAACCAAAACCCACCTCGAAAACCACTGCCACTCCATGATTCCCACCAAAGTTTCACAGGAAAATCAATAAATATATATATATATATATCTGTTTTTGTTAACTGGGAAAAAGGGAGGCAGTTAAAGTTATAAGCTTGATTTATTTTATACTATATGTCTATTATATATTAAGAAAACTCTGCGGATCTTTTTTTCCTTAATAAAAGAGAGAGAAAAGAGGGAAGAAAAAAAAAAAAAGCAACGGTTTTTTGCAGGTGGGTGTGGGTGGGAGGAATCAGCGAAAAACCAGGGAGTTTTTCTTCCCACAAAAAAAGTGAGAGAATATGGATCCAATAGATATCTTTTTTCTCAGAAGGATCCAATAGATATTTAAAGGCAAAAGCAACCCAAAAAAAATAAAATCTTGAAAGAAAGGAAAAATATATAAAGGCAGAAATATCTAAAGTATGGTATTGTGAAAAAGAATGAAGGGACTATGGACTATATAGGTGGACTAAAATGTAAAATAAGAATTGAGGGGTTGAGGAAATTTCTAGCTTTTTGTTCTGTGCTGCGTTCTATTAAATTTTGGAGTTACAGAGAGAGAGAGAGCGTTATTGTTTTATTGAAGAAGCGGCAGATTCAAAACAGAGCAAAAAATATGAAGGAGAACCCAGAAACAGGAATTGACAAAGAACTCAAAGGACTCACCGGTTTTCAATTTATGTGATACTCCCTCCTACCCTAGTCCTATATATCTCAAAGACGCGTAAAAACTTTTAAAACAAAAAAACGAAAGGGAGAGAATCGTGAATATTGCTTTTTTTTTTTTTGGGTATTGAAATATAATAGAGACAAGCGATTAGGGACAAGACAAAAACCACCACGGAAATTAGCAAAGTAAGAATCTAAATTCCTGTCTGTGATGACTTTCTGTCAATAAACCAGCAGCATTTGATGAGAGTTCTCCAACGGCTATAATTTAAAGAGACAGAGAGAGAGAGAGAGATAGATCACTTTCAGTGGAGCAGAGGAGTGGAAGTAAGGCGCTGGGTTTAAAAAGCTAACCTTTCTAAATAAAATAAATTCATTCTAATTGATTTTCTAAAAAAAGATTAAAAAAACAAATAATATATTTTTATTTATGTGAAAGTAAACAAATAAACATTATAAATAAAATTAGAAGAAACGAAATGGAAAGTAAGAGGGTTTCTTTCAAAAATAAGCTTAATTTTTTTGCTTAAGATTGAAGGAATCAATGGCTTTTGAGTTGAAGTCATCTCACATGTTCTTGTTATAATAAATGGAATTGAAACATGGTAACCATTTCTGTTTCTGTTTTCTTTATTTGCTTTTGTTTACCATATATATATCAGGATTTTTTTAGAAATAAATAAATATTAAACTCACCTGGTTGTCAGAGATCTAAGAAGGACGAACCCTTGGATAGGTTTTCGATTGACAATGACTGGCCCACCACTTCCACCTTGTTCTTCTGACACCTCTACACGCCCAACCGACAACAACGTTAGTAATACACTAATTAATGCTAAGTTTTTTTTTTTTTGATAAATAAAGATAAATAATTAATGCTAGGTTACAAAATAAAAAATTTCACAATATTTTTATAACAGTTAAATTTATGTGACTTTGTGTTAAAATTTTTTTCTCTCTTATGTGTGTATGTTTTTTTTTTTTTTTAAATTAGTAAATTTTTATCTAACCTGATATCATTTTTTTACTTTTTACTCCCAATATGCATAAAAACTAAACGGCAAATCTGTTATAAAAAAATATATAAAATAAAAAAAAAATCTAAAATATAAAGCCACCAAGGGTATGATTGTCATTGTTGACATAAAGCCACCAAGGGTATGATTGTCATTTTCTGTTGTCTAGGGTTTATCTCAGTGAGACGTGTGAAGAAGTATCTCTCCACTTTAGAGATAGTCGGTGACCGACGAATAATATCAGGAATGACCGTTAGAAGATGGGGTCTGTTTGTTTTGTTGGGGATTGAGAGAGCAGTGGGAAGTGAACAATTGCATGTGGTTTTACACTTTTTGGGCTACACTTCATTCCTTAATATAAGGGACTAATTGTTTTCTCCAATCCAAATATACACAAAAACAAAAGCAAAAAAACACATAAAACCAAAAGGGAATCAACACTTTTCCGCAAGTTTAAGTAAGCGTGTGATGGTGATAGTACAACACCGGATTCATACTTTTTAAGCTTTACAACTGCCAATGCACCTATACCTTTAGCATTGGCTTATTTAGTTTTTTTTTTTTTTTTTAATGTGTGTGTGGAAAATTCACTTTTACTTTAAAAATTTTTAAAAAGTTGTATTTAAAAGTTATAAATTAAAAGCTAGTCAAATAACCTTAAGGAAATAATATTTTTCAAAATATATATATATATATTATAATTATTGAAATATTATGTTGTAATTAGTGTTTAATAAAAGTGTAATCAATTTCTCAAAAAAAAAAAAAAAGTGTAATCAATGATATACACATGTGGAAGTGATATTTACACTAATCACAATAAATTGAGCCAAAAATATTGTAAAAAATTGTAAAAAATATATATATCCATAACATTACTCTTTTACCTATGTCAATATTTTTCCTCAAGTTTGTATGAAGACATAGATAGTCATCATGAAAGCTCGTTGTGCAATATTTTTTTATACTTTTTATTTTTACAACTATTAACATACATAGGGATGGGAATAAGATTTCACCCCAAACCCCCCCCCCCAACCTACCGTTTGTCTAATCCTATGACACTCTTCACAACAAACTTGTCCCAAATGTCCCTAAATGGCCTCTCAATAAGAACGTCCAAAGCCAGTCATCCAACTCCATAGAAGATCATGTTATGACAAAGGTGCCTCATATGGGAACTCTGAACCTCCAACGCGAGATATCAGCCCATCAACTATTCATATTCTCCAATCAAGGGCACTAATCTCAAGAATCTTGTCACCATTACTCCCATACCTTCCATCACGCATCATTTATGGAAAACTAAGGAAATTCTGGACCAACAATCAACCAGAGTCCAGACTCCTATATACCCCCAAGGTTTCTACATTTTGAGGTATGAGTGAAAAATCCTAAAACTACTACTTTAGTTTTATTGGGATTTTGTGAGTTCCTAACTTTAGCATTGAGGAACTTAGGCTGGCACCACAACATTGCCCTCGAATAGTTTGTTTCATTCTTCCAAATCTTCAAATGCTTCTATTTGGACAATGGTCTACTGATTTTTATGCATCATCACATCGCAAAAATGATGTTAGTAGTGAGCTCATGCAAAAGTGATATTACTCCAAACATAACTTAATTCTTTGACAAGTTAAGGAAAATATTGTGAAATATTTTTTGTCCCTAACACTACTCAAATAATCATTCATATTAACATCTAATAAGTTCAAGGAAATTCCTCTTAATCACTTTAAAAGAATATTTACCATTTTAGTTTTGTTATTTCAGTCTTCTAAATTTCAAATTTTGTTAATTCGGTCCTCCGTTAGGCTTCCGTTAACTATTGTCATTTGCTAACCAAAACGATGTCATTTTGGGCTCTATTTTTTTTTTTTTTATAATTTAAAAAATGAAAAACTGTTATATATATATATATATATATATAAATATAATATAAAATTTTAAAAATAATAATAATAATAATAAGGGGAACAACGTCGTTCCTCTGCCAACTGAAAACAAAACAAAAAAAACCCCACCCCCACCGATTCCCTGGGCTCACCGATTTCTGAGAAAAAATAATTAAGGGGCTAAGGGACTGAGGGAGGGGGGAAAAAGAGAGAGAGTGAAGGAAGCAATGGAGTCATATAAGTCCTTGCTTGATCGCCAGTTTAAGATGGTACCTGCTACTTGCAATGTTCTTTTGGAGGTCTTGCTTAAGCACGGGAAGAAAAAGGAAGCTTTGGCATTGTTTGACCCAACGTTGGATAATCACACCCCGCCAACTTTCCAAGCTGTGAATTCAGAAACATTTAACATAATGGATAATGAATGTTTTAAGCCTGGCAAGTTTGAGGAGGTAAATTCAAAGGCTTTTCAAATGGATGTTGCAGCAGGTTATAACAATATCATTGCTGGGTTTTATGAGAATGAGATGTTAATAGACACAGAGATGTTGTTTAGAGAATTATCCTCAAAGTCATTGTCTCCTGATGTCACAACTCGTAGGACTTTGATTGATACATTTTTGAAAGTGAATAGGATTGATGATGCATTGAAGGTGTTGAATACAGTGGTGGATGCTAGTTTGAGGGTGGTTGCTAGATTTGGCAATAGGGTGTTCGATGAATTGATCAAGACTGTGCACCCAGATTTTGTTCAGACCCCAGGCCCACGCAAATGGGTTTGCAACGGCACCCGGGCCACCATCTAGACCCTCTCAAATGTCTAGACCACATTACCCATCATCTGGAATTCTGGATCCTCTCAAATGTCATTGCAGCAGCACACACCATCTGGGCCTTCACACTCTCTCTTTCCCCCTTCTCCCCCAGTCAGTCCCTCAGCCCCTTAATTTTTTTCGCATAAATTGGTAAGTCTAGGGTATCAATGGGGTAGGGTTTTTTTTGTTTTGTTTTCAGTTGGCAGGGGAACGACGTCGTTCCCCTTAGTTTTTTTTTTTTTTTTTAAACAGTTTTTCATTTTTTTTAAATTAAGAAATTAAAAAATTTTAAAAAAATTTAAAAAAAAAAAAAAAAACCTCAAAACGTTAGTAAACAACAACAGTTAATGGATTAACAAAATCTAAAACTAAAAAGATTGAAATGACAAAACTGAAATTTGAAAGACTGAAATAACAAAAGTTGAAATTTAAAAGGTTAGTTTTAGACTTTAACCTAACAATAATTAAGAGTACGTATACTTTAAATGTGTGTTGGTTTGGAATTGAAATTGAGTGGATATAATATTTTAGAGAGAAAATAGATAAAAGAAAATTGAAATATGTTTGATTAGACAAAGAGGGAGGAAAATAAATAATTAGGTTCAGAAGTTTTCTGGACCCACAAAAAATTTTCCCTCTAAAATACATAGAAATCCGAGTTGATTTTTCATGTTGGCTCTGTATACACTTCTGCCCCTCTTTTAAACAGCAACCAACTACGCCACAGTGCTCCCAAGTCCCATCCCGCTCACGCGTCATTTTCTTTCCTTTCCACTACGTTCCAGACTTCCAGTATTCCACAACTCTCTCTAGCCAAATCTTTCTATTTTGTTTGTGTTTTGTTTTTTTTCCTTTTTGTCTTTTCTCTCTTTATAACGTGTTCAACTTTTTTTTCTTCCTTTTTTTTTTTTTACACATATATATAATATAATATAATAACAAGTAAAATTAATATAATGTAATATGTATGATGTGTAAATTTTTAAAAATATTATTTTAATTAAAATAATAAGTAATATTTTTATTATTTAATGAGTATAATATAAAGTATTTCTTACCTATTACGCAATAAGGACATGAGAGTAGATTTATATAAACTACATTTTTTATCTTCCAACTTTTCTCTTCAACCAAATAAAAAAAATTTTCATCTTTTTATTTTTTCATCTCTCTAACCAAACAAATATAAGAAAAAATTAAATTTTTTCTATCCTTTTATTTTTCTATTCTCCCATAATTTTATATCTCCTACTTTTCTATATTCCCAAATAAACGACCCTAAAAGGTAAATACTTAAAACTCGTTAGAATTAAGGGTGACTTCGTTTGGGTAGAGGGGCTTTTGTCACTGAAAGTTTTACCATTTCAGCAACCGATACTTACTAGATAGTAAATACTCCCACAAAATCACATCTTTATCAAGAAAACACAATACAATGCGGTTGGTGTTGTCAGTTTCCTCTATGTAGGTTTAGTAACATAAATTTGTTCATCAAAGATTAACATTGGGCATTACATTACACCCGACCCAAGTTGCCCAAAAAATCATTGATACTTAAAGAGAACTTAAAAACGGCGCAAAAATATTTATGAATTACCATTAAAAAAAAAAAAAAAGAGAGAGAGAAAGAAGCATTAATAACCTTTCTCAACCAAACAAAATGCTGGAAAGTAATTTATATTAGCTTTTTAAGAAAGAAAACAAATAAATTAACTAATTCTTACTAATTAGCACCTGTCATCTCTATTTTTCGGATGTAAACTTCAAATTGTCAACTGCCTTGTAATTGTGGGTTCCAGTTAACTCAACTAGTAAAGTTTCTGATAGATATATAAGAGATCTGAGGTTCAATCTTCGCCTACACCAAAACTAATTGATATATTGGTCTGATGATTAAAAAAAAAAAACTACCAATTGAACTGATAGGAACATTTTAATTTTTTCAAATGAGACATCTAAGGTTCATATCCCTTCTCTCCTAAATTATTATAATAAATAAAAAATTAAACTTCAAAATATTTGATTATTGATCCATCTCAAAATCTCTACGAGATTAGGTGAATTGTGAAAATTAAGACATTTAGAGTGTGGAGGAGTGCCTTCTTTCCTATGGTAGTGATGCACTCAACTATGGAGTTTTGGCAAAAGGAGAGGATGACACTGTTAAAGGTGTAACGGGAACAAATGACACGTATATGATATATCTATCAATTTTGGTTTGAGAAAACTCAAATCTCAAGACCGAGCCAAAAACTGGGATTTAAAAGAAAATTAAAACCGAAACTTATTTCCTGACCAAAACCAATCATTTTGGTCGGTTTAATGATTTTTGCATAGCCGTAATTATAATTAAACTACACAAATCAACCCTGCCTTACAGCCTTGAAGCTATTGTGGGTGCCATCAGCCATGCTCATAACTATCAACATCAACATAAGAATTGTGTATTCTCCATAACATTATATTATAAATCTTTTAAACTTATCTCATTTTTCTTAAAAGGTGCTAATCCACCCTAATCTTTCACCTGAATAACAATGTCCCCTCAAAACTTTAAAATTACACTATTAATCTCCTAATTTGAGACTGTTGCTATAATGCACCCCTTGCCATCTAATTTGAAGTCAACTTTGATGGAAAAGTTACGCACATGTTTTGCACATGCCCATGAACCCATAATTCGACATAGAGTCCAAACTGTGTTGGATCTGAATGTAGCCGAAAATTTTGTTTGCTTTATGTGTATTTTTTAGTTTGTTAGCTCGATTTAGGTCCAAATTTGGAATAACCTTGGTACTTTCGGAATCAAATGCCGTGGGAGTTTCGAATTTTTGTTTTTCCTTTTTTGGGGAATGAGTTGGGAAATTAGTTTGGTTTTTATTTTATTTCATTTCATCTTATTTTGGTGTCCCCTATTTATAATTTCTACTTACCAAGAAAGATAGGTAATTGAGAGAAAATTGTTATTGAATATCAATTTTTTATAAAATATATTTTAATTGGAGTAATGTGGTCTTGAATGTGGGTCTCTTTTTCGGTTTTTTTTTTTTTTTTAAACTTTATTTGGAGGGGAGGGGGGTTTGTTTGGGAAATAACAAAGCTGATTTTGAAAATAAGAATTTATTTTCTTTCATTTTCTCACAGTGTTTTGGTAACCAAATAGTAAAGATAAAGTTTGGCTACAACTTTCTTTAAAAAAATTAACATTGCTACGTATTTTAAAAATCTAATCATTAGATTGCATGTTCTTTACACTTTTAACATACATGTCAAATTTTTTGTCAATCAGATATTATTTACTATATGATATATAAATTTATTTTTTATGTATAATCTTAGACTACAAAAACATGCAATTTAAATAATTGATTAATGACATAGCTATTAATTTTTTATTTTCTATAAATTTTGCAAGCATGAATGATATACGATGAAAATATACTTCAATAGTAGATTTTTCAAAATCTACTTTTAATAAAAATATATTGAGTGAAGTTGTAACCTTAGGTTATAACCAAATTTGTAGCCAAACTTTATCCAAATAGTAATGAAAGATGAAAGAAAGGGAGATTTTAATTCAGGGGAGATAGAGAGATTACTTAATCAAGGGTAGTTTAGTCATTTTTCTCATGTGGGGGCGGCAAATGGGCGGGTTTGGGTGGGTTTGGGGTGGGCATAATTGGGTTGGATATATAAAACTCATTTACCCATTTAAAACCCATTTAACTAATTCCTTATAATCCAAATCCAACCCAACCCAATTATTATGGGTAAACCCCAACCCACCCAATTACCCAATTATCAAAATTACCAAAATGCCACTAAAGTGAAAATGGCCAAAGTACTATAAAATCTTCAAAAATGACCAAAATGCCCCCAAAACCTGAAAATTACCAAAATACCTCCAAAACCCAAAAAATGACCAAAATACCCCCAAAACCCAAAAAATGACCAAAATACCCTCCAAAACCTAAAAAATGACCAAAATACCCCTGAAACCCAGAAAATGACCAAAATCCCGCCTAGAACCTAAAAAATGACCAAAATACCCTCGAAACCTAAAAATTACAAAAATAATCTCAAAACCTACAAAATGACCAAAATACCCCTAGAACCCAAAAATGACCAAAATACTCCTGAAACCTAAAAATTACCAAAATACCTCAAAACCCATAAAATTACCAAAATATCCCCAAAACTAAAAAATGACGAAAATACCCCCGAAATCTAAAAATTACCAAAATATCCCTGAACCCAAAAAATGACCAAAATACCCCTGAAACCTAAAAAAAGATCAAAATACCCCCAAAGCCCATAAAATGACCAAATACCCCTGAAACCCAAAAATGACCAAAATACCTTCAAAACCTAAAAATGACCAAAATACCCCATAAACCCAACAAATGTCCAAAATACCTCCAAAACCTAAAAAATTACTAAAATACCTCTGAAACCTAAAAATGGCCAAAATAACCTCAAAGCCTAAAAATTGACTAAAATAATCCTGAAAACTAAAAATGACCAAAATACTCCCGAAACTTAAAAAATGGCCAAAATAACCACGAAGTCTAAAAATTGACCAAAATAACCTAGAAACCTAAAAATGACCAAAATAGCCCTTAAACCTAAAAATGACCAAAATACCCCTAAACCCAAAAAATGTCCAAAATACCTCCAAAACCTAAAAAATTACTAAAATACCTCTGAAACCTAGAAAATGGCCAAAATAACCTCGAAGCCTAAAAATTGACCAAAATAATCTTGAAAACTAAAATGACCAAAATAATCCCAAAACTTAAAAATAGCCAAAATAACCACGAAGTCTAAAATTGACCAAAATAACTAGAAACCTAAAAATGACCAAAATAGCCCTAAACCTAAAAATGACCAAAATAGCCCCTAAACCTAAAAAATAATCGATATACCTTCGAAACCTAAAAATTAACTGAATACCCCCTGAAACCTAAAAATGACCAAAATACCCAAAAACCTAAATACAACCAAAATAACCCCTAAACCTTAAATGTGACTAAAATATCCTCAAAACCTAAAAATGACCAAAATTCCCCGAAACCTATAAAATGACAAAAAAGCCCCTTAAATCTGTAAGTCGATAAAAAATACACCCTAAACCTAAAAAATTATCAAAATCCCCCGTAAAACTAAAAAATGACCAAAATACCATAAACCTAAAAAATGACTAAGATACCCCAAACCCCTATTTTGGTAATTTTAGAGGCTTCGAGTGTATTTTGTTCATCTTATAGGATTAGTTGTATGTTGGTCATTTTAGATATTTTGAGGGTATTTTGGTCGTTTTATAGGTTTAGAGGTATTTTGGTCGTTTTAGATGTTTCAGGGTATTTTTGGAAATTTTAGAGGTTTCACGTTGTTTGTGGCCATTTTAGCGGTTTTGGGTTTATTTGGGTCATTTCAAAGGTTTAGGGGTATTTTCGTCACTTTAGAGGCTTGAGGTATTTTGGTCATTTTTTAGGTTTAAGGGGCATTTTGGTCACTTTTTAGGTTTAGGGGTATTTTGGTCATTTTTAGGTTTCGGGGTTATTTTTGTCAATTTTTAGACTTCGGGGTTATTTTGGTCATTTTTTGGTTCCAGGGTTATTTTGGTCATTTTTAGGTTTCTAAGTTATTTTGATCAATTTTTAGGTTTCGGGGTTATTTTGGCTAATTTTTAGGTTTCGAGGGTATTTTAATCATTTTTAAGGTTTCGAGGGTATTTTGGTCTTTTTTTAGGTTTTAGGGTTATTTTGGTTATTTTTTAGGCTTCAGGGTTATTTTGGCCATTTTTTAGATTTCAGAGTTATTTGGTAATTTTTAGGTTTCTGGGGTATTACGGTCATTTTTTAGATTTCAAGGGCATTTTGGTCATTTTTAGGTTTCAGCAGTATTTTGGTAATTTTTTGGGTTTTAGGGGTATTTTGGTCATTTTTAGGTTTCGAGGGTATTTTGGTCATTTTTAGGTTTCGGGGGTATTTTGGTCATTTTTTGGGTTTCGGGGTATTTTGGTCATTTTTTAGGTTTCAGGGGTATTTTGGTCATTTTTTGGTTTTGGGGGTATTTTGGTCATTTTTTTTAGTTTCGGGGGTATTTTGGTCATTTTTAGGTTTTGGGGTTATTTTAGTTATTTTGGGTTTCGAGGGTATTTTGGTTATTTTTAGGTTTCGAGGGTATTTTGGTCATTTTTGGTTTTGGGGGTATTTTGGTCATTTTTTTGGATTTCAGGGGTATTTTGGTCATTTTTAGGTTTCAGTGGTATTTTGGTCTTTTTTTTTTGTTTCGGGGGTATTTTGGTCATTTTTTAGATTTCAGTGGTATTTTGGTCATTTTTGGGTTTTAGGGGTATTTTGGTCATTTTTGGGTTTAGGTGTTATTTTTGGTCATTTTTTAGGTTGAGGAGGTATTTTGGTAATTTTAGTAGTTTTGAGGTTGGGTAATTGGGTACCCAATTAAAACCCAATAAACATTAGTGTTAATTGGGTTTAATTGGGTTAATACCCATTTAACCCAACTAATAATTGGGTGGGTTTAGGTCTATTTTAAGTGGGTGGGTTTGGGTGGACAAATGGTTTGTGTTGATTTTGCCACCCCTAGTGGTGATCCAGGTGAACTTCAATTGGTTAAATGGGCCACAAGTCATGTGCAAAAAACGTGTTGACGTGCATACCTTTGTCCGTCAAAATTAATCCCAAAATAGACGGTAGGGGATACACTGTAGCAAAAATTTCAAATTAAGGTTTTTTTTTTTTTTTTTTGAGAACTTCAAATTAAGAAGTCATATTGGGACTTCCTCAAAAAAAAAAAAAAGTCATATTGGGTCATTATGGAAAAATTATAAATTACCATTTTATTTTCACATGCCTTTATCTTAGATGTCATTATCAAACTCTCTTACCTACACCTACCTTTTATAAAGTGAAGACACTTTAATTGATGCCAAGATATGTTTGTAAAGCACGAGGACACATGTCTCTTTCGAAAGAAGAAGATGGCATTTGTGCCTGATCATATACCGATTAGAATTTAGAAGAAACAGGCGGGGTTTGGCTGCTGCTGATGTTATCATTTACGAACAAGAAGATAAGGATTGCCTTACCTAAGATACGGCTACCGACCTAAACCATTCACACTACTCATAATCATAAACGGACCCATGTCAATCAGAATTTTTTTTTTTTTTTTTAAATTAGAATGTGCCGATATTATGTAGTATGATTATTATAAAAAATCATACTTGGCCTCCCTTTAAAATTGATATAAAAATTTATAAAGTAGCTTCGATTTATTTTTTTAGCGTGTTTAGGTTTTTTTTTTTTATTTAAAAAAATACTTGGTAACACTAATTAATTTTTTAGCTAAAAATTTGGACATATAATAAGATTATATATATATAAATATATATATATATATATAATAACATTCTTTTGATTAATTGATCATAGGAAAGTCAACTACAATATTTAACTTTCAAACTATTAAATTTGTTAAGGGTAAAATACAGTTAACACGCGTGAGATTTTCGCTAATGTCAATTAAGTTTAATACTTTTGAAAACATACAAATTTGGTCCCTAATTACTGTGAAAAAGATAAGAAAAACGAGTAACAGTTTAGGATTCAGGTTGGATTAAGAAACCAAGTTGGTCGGTTTTGACTTTTGAAAAGTTTTGACCTGATTAGTATTAGCCAAAACCTCAAATATATTAACAATATTTTACTCAATTGTTAAATCTAGTTTTGCAATAAAATGGATTATCAAAAAAAAAAAAAATTGCAATAAAATGGAAGACAATTTTGTAACGAATTCTTTCTTTTGTGCATTAAAAAGAAAATTACTATGAAATTTAGTACAAAATCAATTATAAATTATTTTTGGGAATTAAGACAATGTCATGTTCCATTTTGATAGATGATTTAATAGAAATGTAATAAAAAATAGTTATTTTATGTCTTTTATTTTTATTTTTATTATGTTAGTTATAAATATATACTAGTTTTGAATTTTGATTTCCATGTATTAATTTAGTTTTAGTATATTTCTTATTCTTAAATGTAAAATTTTTTTGTTAATGCTCTGGTAGCTTAAAGATAAAATCTTGGTTTCATCCTTGTCATTACTATTGCTACTAAACACTAATCCCAATCTCGTAATGAACATTTCTTTTTCCTTTCTTTTCCTTTCGGCCAAAAAGCAATTTATAATTGGGATCTATTCTAGCTAAATATTTCTCAACTTTTAACAAGTATTGGAACGATATCAATGTGACCTTTGTCATAGTCTATCAACTATTCACGTTTAGGCTCCGCTTGGGAAGAGGAAATAGAATGGAATGGAAATGAATAAAAAGAATAATTTTAAAATATTCTTCATTTCTTTTGTTTGAGAGTTTTAATGGAGAGACTGGAAAGTTCATCCCCTTATTTTGGAGTTTAAGTGGGAGGAAATGGAATGAGTAGGAAGAAGCACTCATTCTTCTCTCTTCCCTTAAAACCTCAAATTTTCATTCCCTCCGAAATTGGGAGGAATGAGAGGAAATGAAATTAGATTTAATGATTTTTTTATTAAAACTCCCAAAATACCCCTATATATTCAACCATTTATTTTAAAATAAGGGTCTAATAGTAATATTGTCATAAAATAATTCTATTCTATTCCCTCCATATTGCTCCCAAACAGGATTACTTACATTCCATTAATTTTATTCATTTCTATTCCTTTATTTTAAAACATCCAATCAAGGTTACTTAATTTCATTCTATTCCATTCCATTCATTTCCCTTACTTAAATACATTTCATTCCATTCCATTCATTTCCATTCCCTTCTGATCATCTCATTCCATTCTATTTTATTCTCTTATGAACTCCCAAGCGGAGCCTTAAAATACAAAAAGTGACATCAATTTTTACAAGGAAAAAAAATATATATATATATATATATATATATAAACAGATAAATATGAAAAAGTTACTACTTAAAACACACACACATATAAACAAATAAATTATTACTTAAAACATATATATGCAAATGCAACTCCTCCCCCGCCCCTCCCCTAAAGTGATATCAAATGTTTTGGAGACATATAGCATCACATTCGCTATAATTTGTCCTTTCTTTAACAAAATAAATACATATATAAAATTACCCTTTATCCCCCCCCCCCCCCCAGCCACCACCTAATCTACTGCCACATTAGTTGACCCAACCTTACCCTCCCCATGTCGATCAACCCGCCCTAACCCACCACATCACAACCCCAATGCAAGCGATAATAGGAATGGCAACAAGGCAAGTATGGAGCAGGTTTCCTACTCCCCACCCCCACCCTGCTCCCGCTTTAGGGCATATTTTCTTCCCCTTTTTTGTTCTAACAAGTACTTGTCTCCTACTACACTCAATTTTGTTTATATAAAATTTATTAAAATTTGATTTAAAATATATCATTCATTAAATTAAAACTCATAAAGCATCTAAAAACAAATTCTAACATTACAAAACATTCTCAAAGCATAACAATAAAAAATGCAAGTTTTAAAAAAAGTTTGACTTCCTTTTTTATTTATTTAGTAGGCTAATCCCTTTTTTTGGTTTGGTGGATTAATGGGTACCATGGATTTGTGTTAATTATGTTAGATGTTGTGGGAATATTCTTTGTTAAATGTTATATTTTGGAATGATGAATTTTGTGTACATTATATTATATTTTGTGAAATACACATTGGATCTTTCATAGGAACCAAAACATCTTGAAATGTTTTTCGGAGCATTTTTCAGAATGCAACTAAACATTATAAAATATTAAAATTATAAAATTATATTAAAAATTAGGTGAAAATAATTTACAGGAAAAAAATATTTGATATCAAAATAAACACATCCTTGGGTATTCTTTAAAAACCCTTACTTATGAGGAATTTAAATATTTTTATTTTTTTAGGGAATTTTAAATCAAATTAGTTGATCTGCACTTTGTTCGATAGAGACATATCCATGTGTTAAGGTGGCAATTTGACATTGTAGGGGCTGGGCTTGAGCACTGTTCCTGAGGAACAAGCGAACTTGAGCCCAATGGGCCCAATACAATAAATTTCTAGAGAATGGGTTGAAGAATTGGGTTTCGGTAAGCGTAGCAACAATGGAGGATGGTTTGGAGGAAGATTAAGTAAAACAAATCTAGGCTTGGGCACACAATCCAGTCCTCGGCACAGGACCGAGGAGCTTCCACTTAATATTTCTTGAATTACAATGTCAATGTTTACAAAGCTAATATAAACTGCTACAATATCTTCTCTCTCTGGGGACGTTTTCTCTCGCCTTTTCTAAGAGTTTCCTCCTCCTTATATACTATTTTCCTCCTTCATCTCCATTATACACGTGCATCTTAGATCTACTGTTGTTGATCTTTGTCACATCAACCTTCTTCCCAAAGCTCTTAGGTAGCATCTGTAAGTCTAAAAAGCCACTGCTCAGGCATCACTTCTACATTTAATGCAGCCAAAGTATTAGTTATGGAGGATCACTTCTACCGCCATGCTCCTGTGTGCTTACTTGCAGTACTTGTTCCTTCCCCAGGGGCACTTTCAAAAGATTATTTTTGTTGGTGGGTCTCTCTGCATCAGCCTTGGCTGTGCCCAGCCAAGGACAGGATTGTCCTCGGCATAGTTTCCTTGGCAGCCGTGATTTCCATGGTCTTCCTCATACATGACTATGGGCTTCAAGCCCAATATTGAAGGTGGATGTGCGACATTTGGCTTTATGACCCCACAAACATTATATGCATATCTTTAATGATTTTATGCTTGAAGAAAACATACATTATGTACATTTTTTTTTAATGATTTTATGCTCACCCCTTTTCTTCTCTCTTAAAAGTTGAGGGAAGCAAGATTTGAACCCTAAATATAGATAGGAGGAATCCATTGAGCTATAAAACTCTGTCATCTATCATTTTTTTTTTTTTTTGTAAACTACGTATTTGGTCCATAACCTTTAGATCATTTGTCAATTTAATCCCTAATATTTCAAATGTGTTAAATTGGTCTCTAACCTATAGATTGTGTAAAAAATGTTTTTACCGTTAAATGATGAATGAAAAATGATGACATGGTCAAAATAAAATAATATTTTTATGTCACATGTATTGCCACATCAACATAAACTAATACATATATATATATATATAAATAAAAAATAAATAAAAAAACAAGGTTAGGGTTAATTTTTCTGAATTGAAATTATCTTTTTCGTCAATTTCATTTCTCTTTGTTTTCTCAAGAACCAAACAGTGGTTAAAAATCCAAAATTGAAAGCTCAACTTCCTTTTCTTTAATTTCCTTGCAACCAAACAAGAAAAAGCCAACTTTGAAGTATAGGAAGCCTCTCTTACATCTCCATTCCAGTGATAACTAAACCATTAAAAAAATATTACTATTAAAACTAATTAAGGCGACCTTTTGGAAGAAGTGAAAACCAGACAATCTAACAAAGCAGGTCTTGATCTTCACAAAGAAGCAGATCTAGCTTCATCAAAACTACGACTAACAGTATCACGAAGAATCAATCTGAACTAAAGCATATTTACACTATTACTCCAAATCATTCTCTCTTTATATTTTTTTTAATTATTTTTTTTTACCATTGCCTAATTACATTCTTGATGAAATAACCAATGCTATCATCCCAATCCAAATCCTTCTGTCTTCTTCGTCAGTGACGGCAAGGCACATGTCGTGGCAGACCCACCATGCAAACCCGAAACCTCCTTTTGGACATTCCTACTCTCGTCCACCACCACAACCTCCAATGCATTCAGGAACTCTTCATTCTAATCTTTCTTCATCTTCTTGCTCCCAAAGCTCCCTTTCTTAGCCCCAAATCACTCTCATTCCTCTTCCCTTTCTCCTTCCTATTCGAATATAAACAAGGTGGGTTGTGTTAAAGGCTTCCTAAGCTTCAAAGTTGTTTTTCATTTTTGGTTGCTGGGCAAAAGAAGGAGGTTAGAGCTTTCAATTCTGGGTTTTTAACCCCTGTTTGGTTCCTAAGAAAGCAAAGGAAAATTAAATGAATTAAAAAGATAATTTCAATCCTGAAAATTAACCTTTCACTTTTTTTTTTTAAGTTTATGCTAAGGTGGCAATACATGTGGCATAAAAATATTATTTTATTTTGACTGTTAGCCATGTTATCATTTTTCATCCATCACTTAACGATAGAGACATTTTTTACACAATACTAAAATGTTAAGAACCAAATTGACCTGTTTGAAAAGTCATGGACCAAATTGATAAATAATGTAAAAATTAGAGACCAAATTCGTAATTTATACTTCTTCTTCTTTTTTTATGTTAAAAATTAAAGTGATTCCCCTCTCCCCCAAGCGAAAGTTGAAGAAATTTATTCCATATCTTTACTATTTACACTCATAAATAGAGACAAAATGTCATTAGGTCAGATGGTCGTCGACAATTGATAAGGAAAATTACTCTTACTCGCAACCCTGCAAGGCTACAACTACAAGATTCAATCATTTTAAAACAATTGCCGTGGGTTAAATTCTTATTGGATTGAAATAGTAATTGAAAAAAAAAAAAAAAAACTTGGAAAATACGCTCTTCATGGATCCAGGTTGCTTTTGCCACTATGGTTTAGGCAGTGCATGTGCCATGCCCATGTATGATGTACCCCGTAAAAATATAATAAAATAAAAATAAGAATAATGGGTGACATATTAACCAATTTATGTGAGCTTCTCTCATCAGTCTTACCTTGCTTTCATTTCCTCTGTCTCTGAGTTATAATTATTGTTTGGTAGAATAGTAGTCCTTAAATTTTTTGCCCAATGATGTACACCAAAATTTTATTGAGCGGTTAGGCATGGTTTTCCAATTCATTATCAGCTCTTTACTCAACACCACCTTTCACTACCACCACAACCAATTTATGTGAGACATTAAATGGAAATGGCTCATGCCTATCTATTTATGGTATCATATTGGGTAAGTGATTTTAATCCACCCTTTTGATTTGCCATTGATATTGAACACATGCTGATGCTAGAGCTATATCATAATACTATTAATTTGAATCTTCAATTTTTGTCGGGATTGGAATTGAATCTTTGGTTTAACTGGTCGAAGGTTGAATTTGCTAATACACAAACACTCTATTCCTCTAATCCTCTTATCCAAAAACAGAAACTACCCGCACGTCGGGAAAGTAAATAAATGGGCCCAGAAGTAATTGAAAATGAGTAAGCAAAAGACAAAATGTATATTGAAGGTGAAGGGACGAATTGGGTAGGGTCTGGAACTGGAAGATGAAATTGGTCAAATATATGCACGCTAAAGTCAATTAAATTGATTGTTGGTCGAATACGCTCCTTTGCTCCTTCTTTAATAACTATACTTTTCAGTAATAATTCATCATGCTTTTACCCTAAGAATAAAATCATTTTTTTTCATTAAAAAAAAAAAAGAATAAAAATTAAAATAAGGAATTCTAAATACCAAAAAGAAATGAGTGGCCCATTATGCAAGATAATATTTTTAATAATAAAAAATAAATAATAAAAATCTCACATTGTGGTTGAATTCGCACCTAAATAAAACAAATTTGAATATTCTAGGAGAGCTGGGTGTTTTTTTTTTTTTTTTTTTTTTTTTTTTGGAGAATCAGAGCTAGGGAAATTGGGAACACTTGATGCTAGTAACCATGAAAACTAATATTACCAAAGGAGCCAAATCTACTAAATATCTGTGCACTCCTAGTCTTTTTATCTTCAAACTGGAACCATGAAAACCATAAGAACTTAAGAAGGAAGCCTCGGTTAACTAATACAGAGACTTCCAAGATGATTTTTCTTCTGCTTTTAATGCATGTCATGCATAATAACAATGCTCTCCATTCTCTATGCCCATAAAAATTAGTTCTGCATTCAAATTGCATAATATTCAATAGTATTAGAAAGGGGATCTTGGCATGAAAATCGACAACTTCGGTGGTTTGGTCCAGCCAACATACATGATACATAGTATTTCTAATTTTCTATAGTATATCACATTTCTTTCTTTTGATCATTTTTTCCTCAAAAAAAAAAAAATATATATATATATATATATACCTCAAGAGTTGGTGTCCACATATAGGTATAAATGAAAGGGAAATGCTAACGAAATTAAAGAAATGTTAACCTCAAGAGTTTGTTAACAATCCATTTAAAAAAAGTTTTTATTGGAAAAGGAAAAAAAAAAAATTAATGTTTTAACAGTTTTTTTCATTTCCTATAAAAATGGTATCAAAACTTTTCTAAAATGAATTATTAACTAATGCCCTAAGAGCACTCGTTAGCATGACCTAAAATGAAATTATCTCAAAATACTGATATGATATTGATCATTTCCAAGCTCACCCTATCGGAATTCTTGGGATTGCATTTACCGTGTCAGAGTAATTTTAAAAATAATTTTAAAAAAAATCCCTCCGTTTGGATCGTTGCATATTATAGTTTCACAATTGACCTGACAATTCCAAGGAAATACACTCCATCGGCATCTATGGTACTGGTATACATAAGTGACAAAATTTCCAATTTAGATCTATAAAAGTATCAACTTCTAATTTTATATTTTCACGCCATCAGCTTGATCAACCATTTCTAATAAAAATGTTGGCTTTAGATCATCTAAAAGTTACTTGTTGGGTAAGCAACTAACTTATTATTCATTGTAAGATCTAAAGGTAAAAACTCTGCGACTCATGATTCAATCAACAATCAGGAACCTTCCTTATTGTAGCGTCATCTTTTACCTACTAATTTGCCATATATTCTTGGATTTTCGTACCTTTTTATTTTATTTATGAATGTACGATTTTGTTCTCTTCATTCCCACGCATTGTAATACTACCACATGCCAAAAGCCTCACAAGTTCCAGGCTATGGATATCAGCATCCGAAAATGTTTGTAAAGGGTAGGTTTCTTCAGAGTGAAAAAGCACGGATCATGCTTTATTACACTGCATAAAAATAGCACCATTGCACATGCAATTTATAACAAAGCCAACAATAATACAATTTCAATTCATGATTTTCATTCAAAAAATGCATTTAAAGATCAAAATTCTAAAACGTTGCAAGTTTTTTTTTTTTCCTCTTATTAGTGTTCTTTTTCTCCTAATATATTTACGTTTTAGAGAGGTTCATTTTTTCCCTTTTCAAAGGTCTCCATTTGGTAATTCACATCCCATCTTACAGTATTCTTTTAGAATTTTGCCACGATTTTTTTTTTTTTTTTTTGGCCATATTCTTTTAGAATTTTGCCACCTAAAAAGGGAAAGTGTATCTACAGCCATTTCCCATTCCTTTTTCATTTTTTTCAATTCTATTTACCATTGCATTGTCGATCACAAAATATTTGAATGAAAAGTTTAATAGAATTTTCATCCCCATGTTTGATTGTACATGGGATTGGTAAGGGAAAATAAATGAGGTAGCACATACATTCTTCTACATTGACGTATTTCACGAAGGACAAAATGAAGATATCTCAAATTTTGTATCTTAGATTTCCTCAACCATGCTTTGACCAATGAATTACATGGTAAAAATTAATAGTCTTTGAAAAAGATACACATTTTAATGCATTGAATAATATAATCATGTGATTTTAATTGAGAAACCTAAAGTACATCTAAAAAATTTTGCCCTTCCACCACCCAAACAAACAAACCCATAATTTTCTTTTGGCAAAATGGCAATCAGTCCCTGGGCTTTTTAAGACATGCAACTTACACCATCGAATATTACCATGATGTCAATTTGTCCAATCCGTCATACTCCGTTACAATTTTTTTGCCATTAACCCGCCAGCCATTTTTTAATGGAAATAGAAGAGGGGAAAAAAAAAAAAATATATATATATATATATAGACAATAAAAACACACCCAAATCCATCACTGAATCCATGCCCAAACCCACTCACTTCACACAAAAACCAAACTCAAATTACGACAACAACAAAAGCAAAATTAAAAGACCCATCCAAATCAACCCACCTTGTTTGATCTTGCTACTTGCAACCCAAGTCATAGCTCCCAATCACTACCTCAAATCAAGATCCATTCTCCCAACACTCTTAATAAAAAAAATTAGCCTAAATCCCAATTTAATCAAACCACTATGCAAAGAAAAGTGAACGAATAAACAGAACAAATCCGAAGAGTGAACAAAAAAAAAAAAAAAAAACAGAACAAAAGGACAGATTTCAAGCTTGGGTTAGGTAGCAAGCAGTGGACAGAAAAACAAAGATGGTGAGACAGACTCTGATCAACAATAGCTGCCATGGTAGGAATCAAAGGTCTCAACCAGAGAATCCAAGGAGTGAGAGATAAGTATCCAAGTCTCTAAACATGCAAATTGAGCAATGTTGACAAGTGGCAGCTAGAAAAAAAGGAAGAAGGGGGGGGGGGGGGGGGCGGGGTGCGCGCTGGTGACTGGATTGTAAAACTTACAGCCCTGGAGTGTTGATTGGGTCATGTAGAACGTGGAGGAAGCAGAAAGTGAGACTGGCTTTTATTTTCCTTATTTTTTCTTTTCATAATTTTAATTTTTTTTTTTATTTCTTGTACAAGAGAAGGGGGGCCCGTCATTGTATACAGATAAATGAAAAAATATGTAACTAAGTACAACAAAAAGCAGAAAATTGACATCATGGTAATAGTCGAGGGTGTAAATTGCATGTTTTAAAAGACAACAGGCCGATTTAAAAAATTCCCCGAAGTTGGAGGTTGTATCACTTGTATTTGTAATGTGCATTTTAACCCGAAAAAGAGTTTGAAAAGCACAGGAAACAATATTTTCAAGCTTTGAAGTACCTCCACCTTCATATTTTCCTTCCCATACAACCATTAGTTGTTATTACCTAGGATCCAAAGGAAATTTGTTTAAACATACTTCTAATCCAAAGGAAATTTGTTTAAACATACTTCTAATATGATGCAATCGTGCTAGTTGAAATATCAAAATATGGGAACAATAACCAATGCATTAAATGCTTCAACTAAAAATCTCCCTTTGATTAACAGGTTAAACATGGATATGGAAAACGTTAAAGCCAAGTAACCTGTACCCTGACAAGAACCAGAGCAGGATTGATAATAATTTTGCACTCAATAGTTCCCAAATCCCAACCCAATTTCTGATGATACCTGCAAGAACAAAAGGCCAAAAGTATTTAATAATGAACTCCATTTCCCCAGTTTAACTGCTTGAAGCGCCCAAAGCTATTTACATGCGAGTTCCATTAAAAAAAAACGAAGACAATCAAACATACATAAACAAAGAAGCAGAGGAATATTTTTCAGTTTCTACTTTCCGTAAAGAGACGAGTGACTACACTAATTTATGCAGAAAATAAAACAGATGAAAGAATATTCGATAAGAACCATATACATAGACAAATAGGCATGACAAGAAAATTATTCATATCAGGTAGTTAAATTGTTCCTTCATCATTACACAGTCTCAGGCTCTCAGCAATCAGATTGCATAAGTTCAACATTTGCCAGTATTGAACCAAGATAAATGAATCGGTGTCAGAAATTTGGATAGAATTCAGTTTATTACCTATCAAATTTTTTTTAAAGGATGTGATACGGATAACTATCAAGATCACTTTTGGTTCTGGCTTACATGTCAAAGCTCTGGCACAAAAGTTTGGGGCATATTTGTCAAAACGTGAATCGTATCGTAAATCAATTTTTGATTTTTTCGTATCATGTATCGTCTCGTATATCATAAGATACACAAACACTTAATAAAATTTATAAAAAAAATTATAGATATACATATATAAAGGGTATATTCATTATAAATTTTGAATATATTCAGCTAATGACTAATTTATTCATCACTTATGTAATAATATTTAACAAGCTAACCAAATAAATCAAACTAGCGCATATTCATAACATACGTATTCAAATTGCTTAAATTCAAAAGTAATAATATATTACAAATGACCCAAAAATTAATTTATTTTCATCATATTGGCTAATCAACCCCATCTAAGTCAATGCTATCATCACGTCTATCATTTTGCAAATTTATTTCTTCATTAAAATTTTCTTCATTATCATTAACATTTACTATTTCTTCTTGTTCTTTTTTATTTTAATAATTTAAAAAAAAAAAAAAAATCTTCTTGGCATTCTAGTTTCTTGGACTTATAACAATAATGAAAACTAAATAAAAAAAATAATTATATTTTCAATTAATATCTTATTCATAGTATAGAAAATAAATTTGTAAATATTAAAGTGAAGTGTAAGTGAGTACTGTGTAGTACAAATTTTGTAGAAGAAAGAGAGGGAAAAAAAACTTATGAATATGCTATTTTATTAGGTTAAATTAAGTAACCTAATAATTTTGTGTTTAAAACAAGTCTAACAACTTGTTAAATTGAAATAAAAGTATAAATTTTAACAAAAAATACCATTTTAAAGCATTTTTCTATGTATCATATAATACGTACAATTTTACGAGACGTTACGATTCATTCGATACACATATTGTATCATACAATTTATGAGCACTTACGATACGCCGATATAATATAGAACTTTTTACAAACGATACGATACATATCATATGATACTGACAACTATAGTTTGGGGTGAATAGTCTTAAGCTGAATCAATACATCAAATGGGGGGAGAGAGAGAGCCCCGCCGCCGGGCGGGGGGGGGGGGGGGGGGGGTGGGGGGGGTGGGGGGGAATGAACAAATGATGCCAATTTTTGTGATAATTTATGAGCAAGGTTGAGTTAGCAGGAACATGATCAATCAGTTATAAGTCTAACCGACTGAAAAAAACTGTTTGAAAACTTAGCAAAACACAGTTCACATGAGACTAACCTGGAAGTCAACAACATATTTAATGCTATTTAGATCTTCTATACAATAAGTTCATCTTCAAGATAGTTGTACTCAAAAGTGAATTCTGTCTTGATCCTTTGACACCTGAATGGCAATATCCATATAATGAAACATCATGGAAATCACAAATACATATTTTAACTTAAAAACGAGAGAGAGAAAGAGAGAGAAAAAGAAGCAGAGATAAAAACAAAACAAAATATAAGTAACACTTATAACAAGTGAACAAGAGGAATAAAGTATCCCTCACATCCTAAAACCAGGTAATGTAAAATAGAACTGATAAAAAGCAAGCTACAATAGCAACACACCCACGTATACTACGTATAAAATCACTCCTATAAAGTCTGTAGAAATAAGAATTTCAGCTCAATAGAAGACAACCCAAATGCCATTGAAGATGTGATTATTTCTCTCTCCAAATTGTCCACATAAAACAAATAGTACTAAAATCCAAATTGTTTTTTTTTCTTTTTCTTTTTTTTTGATAAGTAATAAAGATTCATTGATATTAAAAAGAGAGAGCCACCCAAGTACACATGGAGTATACAAGGGTGAACAAATCAAAAACAAACATTACAAAAATCAAGTAAATCCAAAATAGAAGAAAAAGGATGGTTTCTCCACACAGAGAACCAGTCCAATAAAGTTCTGAAAAATAGAAGCTTGAGGTCAGGCATGGAATGCTCATTGTCTTCAAAACACCTACTATTTCTCACCTTCCAAATATAACACCTCAAACAATGAGGAACAACCATCCATATATCTCCATTATGATGGCAACCAAATCGACCTTGCCAACAAGCAAATAGCCCAACAACAGACATTGGCATAACCCAATAAACTCCAAATAAACCATACATCATATCCCACAACTCCAAAGCAACCGGACAATGAAGGAAAAGATGGTCAACAGTTTCACAATTACACTTGCACTTATAACACCAATCCAAAATGCAAACCTTTTTTTTCTGACCAATCCAAATAGGGCTAAAATCCAAATTGTACTGTTCCTCTGCTGTCCAAAGTCCAAAAATTCCTTGCCAACAGAGGTAATCACCTTTTGAGGTTTCACCCATTTAACCCCATAAAGAGACAAGACCAAAGGTCTTTAGCAACAAGACAATGAAGTAGCAAGTAATCATAGACTCACCACTAGATTTACACACATGGCACCCATCTACCACAATGATCCACTTAACCAAGATGTCCACAGTTAGCATTCTTAGTATCCTTCACAAAGCTCGCCTGACAAAGTATAACCTTTTTTAAATCCTATTACCCCGAATACTTCTTTGAGGGAATTGCCCCATCTACCACAATGATCCACTTATAAGAAGGTAATAAGGGTAAGTCTACCCTTTGACAATTATAATTCCTTCCACCCAACTGATCATTTGTCCATTCTTTCAATCACAGAATCCTCCACACTACATGGCTAATTCAAGGTGGCCGTGGCCTTTTCTATGGCTAATTCAAGGTAGTCGTGACCTTAGAGATAAGTGTGTTCACATGGCATTCCGAGAGGCATCCAGTCAGCATAAAATTATTGTTTTAATCTCACCATTTGCCACATCAGACCTTTCCATCCACTATTTGACAGCAAGGAATATTTTGAAACAGGAACAAAAGTTTAAGAGCCAAAATGATACATTTGAAAAGTTAAGGACCATTTTGAAACATGATGCAAAGGTTAAGGACCAAAATGGTAATTAAACCTAGTAATAATAATAATAATATAACAAATATTTACTTCTATATATAAAAGCAAAGGGTATAACAGTAATGTAATTATAGAATTATTCCTTCCCATTCCTTCTCATAGTACTCCCAAACAATATTATTTACATTTCATTCCTTTCCATTCCCGATACTTATTCCAATCCATCCCCTTCCTATATAATTTACCCATTCCATTCCATTCCTTTATGAATTCTCAATCAAAGCGTTAGTTGGTACGCATGACTATAATACATCAAATGAAAAAATTCCAATTCTTGATCTAGGAAGGCTCAAACAGAAATAAGATTCCGAAAGCAAGCCCCCCACCCAGTACCCTTCAACCCAATACAAAGTTCCTAACTTGCCACCCACTCCCAATACTTATTCTCAAACCTCTTCCATGAGAGCCTCTTACCTCTATTGTAGTCAATTGACCCCAATCATGGCCAGTTTTTGCTCCAATAACCCACCTACACAATTGATCCCACTCCACTACATACATCCACAACCATTTCCTAAGGAAGCTTGGTTAAGAGGAACTCTACTTCCTAACAACAAACCCTCATTTATAACAAAGCTACAAACCACGTTGCAATCCACAAAATGAAATTTAAACACATAATCCAAAGCACAGCATAAAGGACCCTACTGCAGCTTCTTAATTCTAATAGCAACATGGACAAGCATGGTAAAAAGAGACAAACAGATTAGAAGCTAGACAAGGTCCACAAACGATCAAAAGATTTTTTTTTTTAGCATCTCTAAAAGAATGTAGAAATAAAATCAGACATACATCAACAACAAAATGAAGTTTCAAACAAAAAAAGCCGAGAGATAAGAAAGCTAAAAAGTTTGCATACCATCCATGATGTGGGTCATCGCTGGCAATATGAAAATCAAAGTACACATAAGTCCCCTGTTCATATTCATCTGTGGCTACTTTTGGCTCCTCGTGTCGTTGAAACCATGTGTTATATTTCCTGTGAAATCTCCAAGATTGTTTCTTCAACTCTTTCGCAGCCAAATATTGTTGATAAGTGTTCTGCGGACAATTACTGACTTGAGACCAAGCTCATAGATATGGCATCACAGGGATACTTGCATACAAACAAAAAGATACAGTTAGGTACCTACCTGTTGATAGTAAAATGCAAAGAACAGCGTATCAGTGTTGTGAACATCAAGACCTAATCGTTCCCAGAAGGCAGGATTATTAACAATTGGCGCCTGTACTTGAGGATAGCTAGGAGGAGTAATTGCAGGGTGCCTCTGTATAAGGCAAAAGAATAGAAGTTAGAAAATCATGTTCGAGATTATAGTCAACAGGGTTTAAAGAGATGAAGATAGTTGGGCATCCATACTGGAGTATAACTTCTTGCACGTTCCGAGTCTTTGGGTAGAGGAAGTTTATAATATGAAGCCTCAAGCATCTGCAAATTGTATGACTGATCATGTGTTCCCCCAGAGTTTACAGTTGACCCACCAAGGTTATCACCAATGGCACCAAGGTCAGAAACACTTCTTCGGCCAATAACACCAAGGCTTCCGGAAGGTTGATTAGTTTGCAAAGGTTGCCCAGGAGAGAGATCAATATCTCTTGGCACTTGAGCAGGCTCTATCAAAGAGCCAGATACCCCAGCCTGCATACAAGGATTAACGTGCAGCTGAGATCATCATGACTTTTAACATTAATTTATCAAGAGACTATCACTAATATATCATACACAATTTGTTCATTAAGATAAAGAATTGGCATATAATTCAAAATAGAGTAAAGCAATGGCAGAAACAAAGGACACTGACACCAACAGATCTGGCCTGGATGAATATTCCGATGGAAATGGGAAAAAAGATTGGCATCGATCATCTCAACTATCAAATACAGCATGCTATTGCTAGTTATTAATGGTTCACACAAATCAACCATTTGCACTTTATTGAAACAGTGCAGATAATTCATATCCAGCAACAATAGAAAATTCCAGTCATACATACATGCATACATGAATCACAACTATCAAATACAGCATGCTATTACTAGTCATCTCAAATTCTCAACTATCAAACACAGCATGCTATTACTAGTTATTAGTATATCACACAAATCAATCATTTGTACTCCATTGAAACAGAGCAGATAATTCACATAAAGCAACAAAAGAAAATTCCAGTCATACCTACATGCGTACATGAATGCATACAATTTGTTACAGAAGTCTCCCAAGAAAATCAGGCATACAGTATACTGGTAAGATTAATAACTGAGCAGGAGATTCTTATGGCACAGGGAAAAATTCACTTTCAACTATCACTCTCACACACAAACATAAACTTGCATACTTTTCTTTCCCCACCCTTTTGCTTTTTTTAAAGCAAGATTCAAACTCTGCCTCCCAACACTACAAAACCATTGACACTTGTGAATAATTTGATCATAGAAGCACGGACACTTCATTTGGGCTGCCGTGTCCGTGTCCGATGTGTCAGACACCGGACACCACTAGGACACGCAAACACCTTTGGGATACAGCTGCAGGCATGTCCAAGCCTTTTTTTTTTTTTTAAAAATATAATGGGACATGGCCAGAGAGGTGTACTTTGGTTTTTTGGAAATTGCAAAGTATCATCCATTATTGCTCTTAAATTGATACATGCTTAACATTATATGAAAAAATAATTTCTTAAAAAAATATGTAATAATTAATTAATATATGTATCCCCGTCATGTCGTGTCCTAATTTTTCAGAAATTGTCATATCGCTATTTCCATGTCCGTGCTTCCTAGTCGTAGATACAAAAAGCTCATCCAATAATGCAGCATATCACTACCTTTAAGCATGTCTAAATTACTCAAATAGGAGAAATATTGAACTAGGTCAGCAATCAACATAGAATCTCAACTCCATCTCAGTCGGCTTTTTTCCGTACAAGTACCATTTTTCACTTAAGCATCATCTCCTCAAAATCAATATTATGTCCGTACCTAGACATAATTTTTTTCCCTACTCAAGACTAGAAAAACTTATACCATCTCTATATTAATAGCACCACTCAGAACACCAGTTGCAGAAAAAATTATACCTCCCCCAACTTAATGGGACTAGACAACATACATCACCAAGAATCCATGATGCGTTGACTGTTGAGTTATTCAAATACAATCTTATAGTTGATGCTTGAAACCAAATACCACTTCTATGCATACACATTTAAAAATCATGATCATTTACTTCTTTGATACCAGTTTTAATAGGTTTTTATTATGATAGTTACTACAATTCAAGTATAAATATTCTTGCTCTACTGGGTTTATTATATTCATCATGAGCCTGGAGACCTGTACTGAGAAAATATAGGGTGTCTTTCCAGTTTTGAACTAGAGGCTTATTTAAAGGAAACATACACATTAACCAACCAGCCAAAGCATCACCAGTTTTTTCTGCATATCAACTGTATCTAAGAAATCAATAAAACAAGATAGACAACCAAAGATATTAATATATAATTGCTAAGCACACTAAAAGCATAATAGACAATTTAGAGATGTTCAACATACTGGAGTATCTATGGCATGAGAGGTTTTCAAATCATCGTCATTCATGAGATTCTTTCCAAGCCCAGAACCAGTTGTAGAGTCAATGGTTGAATCATCAGGTAAATTTTGTTGTTGCTGCTGCTCCTCAACCTTCACATGGCCAACATCTGCATCATACATAAACAAACATTAATCTGTTCTATTTCTATCAGATAGTGGTACAATAAAGGCTAGCCATAATACCCTGCAGTGGTTGCCAATGTCATCAATTCTTAAACCTTTCAAAAGTTAATTTTTGTAAATAGTAACTTAAAAAAATGTGTGCAATTTCAGCGCATATATATACACATATGTACAAAAGAAACACTGATGCAAAGTATATGTCATGAAGGTGGGTAACATACTACAAGAAAAGAGGGAAGGCTTATTCAAAAACAAACGTGGCAAATTGGCAAGATTCCCAGTTAGAACTTGATATGGCATGGTGGCTTGCTAGACAACGGAATGGTGATATTAGGAATGCGATCATATGTATGTGTATCTGATGTCAAGTAAACTGCCCCTCCCAGCTGGATCTTGATATATGCTCCATCCCAGATAAAGCAAAGTTTGCTTTTCAAACTATATATGGTGTGGGATACTGCTTCAAAAAATCTAAATCCTGATTTATTTATAATTGGTGAGGATAGGGATGTTTCTGTTTATTATTATCTGTCAAGCATCTGAAGATGAGGAGGATTCAACACTGGAACCTGAAGTAAAATTAGGATCAGTAGATTATCTGATGGGTCTATATGATACGTAATATCCCAAAGGGGATGGGGATGTTAGGTTGATTTGGAAGATTATTTGCAATGGAAACTTTGGTGTCTGTTCTTTTTAAGAGGCTTTTAGAAAAACTAATCAATTGATGTCCCCGAGGAAAAGTATTTGGTGCAGTAAAGTCCCTAAGAAGGTCCTCTGTTTTTTTTTTTTTTTTTTTTTTTTTTTTTTTTTTTTTTTTTTTTTTTTTTGGGGGGGGGGGGGGGGGGGGGGGGATGCCGCCGGGCATGAGCTTTGGGTAAGATTTCAACAATGAACGCAAAGAGTCTTGTAGCTCAATGGCATTCACTAGTCACCTTTATAAGGAGAGCTAGAGTTCAAATCCCCCCCACCCCAACCCACTTGTAGCAATAGAATTATCAAGAAGATATCAACAATGAATAATCTCACTAAAGGAATACGATTCTTGTGAATTTCTGAATCAGTTGAACATCTCTCCATTGCATTATTGCTAGGAAGTTGTGTTAACATAGGACACATTGAGGGATATCGAAGAACATCTATCGATCATCTAAAAAACTTCTATACTATGCAACCAATCAAAGAATGCCTATTGATATCCCTCTCCATAAAAGTCACTAACTTCCAGTTTAACACATTTATCCGCATCAGCCAAACTAGGCTCTCCTTGAGACCGGACCAATGACTTCCATAAAGCCAGCACCTTGATGTGCGAACACAATATTGGATTGTGTTNCCGGGGGGTGGAGGGGGGATGCCGCCGGGCATGAGCTTTGGGTAAGATTTCAACAATGAACGCAAAGAGTCTTGTAGCTCAATGGCATTCACTAGTCACCTTTATAAGGAGAGCTAGAGTTCAAATCCCCCCCACCCCAACCCACTTGTAGCAATAGAATTATCAAGAAGATATCAACAATGAATAATCTCACTAAAGGAATACGATTCTTGTGAATTTCTGAATCAGTTGAACATCTCTCCATTGCATTATTGCTAGGAAGTTGTGTTAACATAGGACACATTGAGGGATATCGAAGAACATCTATCGATCATCTAAAAAACTTCTATACTATGCAACCAATCAAAGAATGCCTATTGATATCCCTCTCCATAAAAGTCACTAACTTCCAGTTTAACACATTTATCCGCATCAGCCAAACTAGGCTCTCCTTGAGACCGGACCAATGACTTCCATAAAGCCAGCACCTTGATGTGCGAACACAATATTGGATTGTGTTTTTGTGTGGGGCATCTGGCTAGTGCTTGATCCATAGGAATTTATAGAAGAAAAAGATATTGAATTTGAGGGAAGTACAGATGTTAGTAGGTTACACCTGGACCTAACTCAGGCTACATCAGTGCTCAAGTATAGTGAAAAATGGGCAAGATTTCTCACACTTTGATGGACGGGTGCAGTTAAAGAAGTTAGTCCAAGAGAATAGACATGTGTCTACCCAAACTAATCTATTGAGGATCCATAGCCAAGCACAAAAATTTGACACTAAAACTTTGCTGTTGTGGGGTCTTGATCAATGGTGGTTTCAGCAGAATTTTGCCAACAACTACTGACAGCCTATCCAAGGTTCCTTTCATGGCAGATAATTCTTCAAACTTTGCTTCCACTCAATTCACCTTCTCACATAACTGGCTCATAGTCCTTCTTTGTTCCTTTATAGTCTTGAGAAGCTTGTAGTCTTGAGAAAAAGCCCAAAACTAGGACTAATTCTGCATTAGTCATCATCATCTTAGATTACTAGCCATTATCTTAGATGAGAAATTTTGTCAAGTGATAGAGAGAGAGAGAGAGAGAGAGAGAGAGAGAGAGAGAGAGAGAGAGAGAGAGAGAGGACATATTAGTTTACCATCCCAAAAGCATAGCTCATATTATTTAAAAGATTATGGTGGTAAAAAATTATGGCAATGGCTGTCAATGATGCCAAATGATAGAATTAATTACTAGGAAATCGATATTGATGGAACAATAGCAAGAGAATGATAAATTACGAAGAAACATTGGTAACAAGATTCTTTCCGCTCTTTTTTTTTTTTTGCTGAATTTCCGCTCTACTGTATAGGAAAAGTCTATTTTACATTTAAAATTTTATTTTTCAGATCAAACTATGTCCAAATTATAATATTGTTTAAATTTCAAATGATATGATATAATATGTACCAAGAAAATTATAATTATTTATATTAAACCGTGAAAAAGAAAAGTTGACAATGTCTTGAACGAAAGTTGAGGCATTAATTCACAATCATAATAATGCCAAAGACAACATTGACAAGAAGATTAATTACCATAAACTAATCATTATTAAGTAGTACGTAGTCTTTCTAAGAACTAAACATAAAAGTGCTACATAATCATTCTCCAATTCACATCAAAATGAGCACCTCTTGTCATTTATGACTAATGGAAAGTGGCCATGTGCATAACACACAACGAGTGACAACTTTTCCGTAATAATAATAAAACAAAATTTTAAATATAATTGAATAAAAATTAGTTTTAAAGACAACTCGTAATGCCAAAAAGGTTGGCTTGTACTTTGTTAAGAGTTTATTGTATTTTTTTCCCCTAAACATCATGAGATATATGAGATAGTGAGTTTGATAAATATATTTCAGGCAGATTTGATATATTTGTTTCCTAAAAATTAGCACACACTAAACGCAGTTTACTCTATTTTAAATCCTAAATTTTAGTTTCTTAAAAATTCATTCATGTATAACCTTATTAAAAATAGATAAATTAAAATTGAAAAATTACATTAAACTTAAAATAAATAAATGCCTCATCGCACGTGCGGAGTGCATGTGATGAAGCTAGTTTTACTTATCATTTTGATTATATTTCACAATTTTATGTTTGAGTATAATTTACCAAAATCCATGAATAGTGCTAGTGTCAAGTGGCTCAAAATATGCAAATATGCAAATAGAAAAATTAATGGGTTTTTTCTTTTGTCATGTACCTCTATAATATATAATTATCAGCATTCCTGTATTAATTCTTGGTAAACCCAAAAGAAGTTCATAGCAGTAAAGGTCAAGAACAAAGGGATCAAAACGAAGTCGTGCAAGACCCAAAACGACGTCACACAAACTTCAATCATACGGTGTCGTATCTTAGAGAGACACACACACACACACACACACACAAGCACATGTTAATGCCCAACATCAGAACGATGCCGTTTCATACTTATCCAAAATAACCGTGTGAATCATCGGTTATAAAATTAGTTAAGAGCGGTTAAGAGTTTCCCGCCTCTTTTATGTTCCATTACTCTGTTTTTGTATATAAAAAGGAACAGAGTGAATCATCTTCTTATTAACTTGTAAAGATTAGAAAATTTCTTTCAAGATTTTAACTAAACATAGTGAGTTTTTCTTTTCAAAGTTACTTTTATTTTGTGGCAATGTGTATTCTTCTAGAAAATAGTAGTTAGTCTGATCATGACTCTGATCACACTAATAATTACGAATCAGAATCACCAACTTCACCTCTGTACTCATCAATCAGCAACACAAGTTTTTCTTCATCTCCATCGGGCACGTTTTACTTCGATGATGATGAGGGCGAAAAATCAGATGAGGAAGAGGAAGAACCAGACGAGGAAGAGAAAAACCAATCTTTAGAAGAGGTGGATGTGTCGGTTTTAAAAACATTCCTCAATGATAAACTGCATCAGCTAGGTGAGGAGCCACAGATGGAGTACCCGGAATTAGACCTCATACCCAGGTGTAGGTTTCGCCCCAGTGACTACATCCTCATCGTGCATTATGTGATCAACAAGGTCTTGAATTATCCCCTGCCTTGTGATTGGGTTGAGGATGCTGAAGAACTCTATAACCACAACCCTGAGTTGATTGCAGGTTCTTCTTGAAACATATTTCTTTTTAGTTTTCTTTAATTCTTTTTACATTGCATCAGTCAATATGAGAGAAATGGCATGCCATAAATGTATGCTTTGCTGGGTTTCTTTTCAATTTTCTTTGATTGTTTTGAGTTGAATGGATTAGCCACTTTGATAATTTTGCATGATGTTGAAGTTTCTTTTGCCAAATCTTAATAATTCGAAAGAAATAATCATTGGCAAGCCATATTATGTAGTCACTATAGGTTACATACACGTATGCTTTACTGGGTTTCTTTTTTATCTTCTTTGATTGTCTTTAGTTGAATTTATCAGTCAGTTTGATAATTTTGCATGATGTTAATGTTTCTTTTTCTAATTTTAATTATTCTGATAGAAAGAATCATTGCCAAGCCATATTATGTGGTTACATACATGTATGCTTTACTGCGCATTGTTTTGAGTTGAACGGATCAGTCAGTTTAATTTTAAAGTTTTTTTGCTAATTGTGATTAATCTAAAAGAAAGAATCATTGGCAGAGCACATCCTTTAATTTTCATTGTATACTATCTCTTTTTTTAAAATATAATCTCTTCCAAATTACAACGTTGTCTTTTAAGTAAATCGTGTTCTTTATTCTTTAATTCTTTTGCAACTCTCATTCAAAATTACTCAACAGTTTATAAACTTCAAACTATTGTGATGAATCACTCAAGTAGAAACTATTGTGCATGGATGCATCATGGATTCACAATAATTGATCTGTGTTTTGATATTTGTAAAGAGATAGTACTGTATGCTTGGTGTAGAAAAACATGTATAAGAAAAGATTTTTACTTTTGTTAACATATATAATAATAATAAAAAAATAAAGTAAAAATATAACATTTTGGATGATTTAACAGAACAATACGGCAACCGTGAAGAAAAAGCATGGTACCTTTTTACTCCAAGGAAACAAAAGTATCAAAATGGAAAACATCCAAATCGAGTAGCTGGTAATGGATATTGGAAGGCTATGGGAGCTGACAAGGCAATCAAATCTAAGGAAATTGTAATTGGGCATAAGAGGAAACTTGTTTTCTATGAAGGAGAACCTCAAAGTGGTGACAAGACAAATTGGATCATGCAAGAATATAGAATTGATCATCCTATAACTGAAAATGACATGAGGGTAAGTACATAAAAATGATATCACTATTGTATGATAGAAGGGAAGATCAATGTTCCACGTGAGCTTAGAGAAATTGAAGTCGGTCTCTCCTTTTTTCCTTTTTTTTTTCCTCTCTCTCTAATTCACTGACGTGATATTTTATGATATGGTGCAAAATATTCGGACTTAATCAACTTACGTAGTCCTCTTATTTTTTTTTTTTGATAGGGAAAGAGTTGTAAATTTCATTCAACGTGGGTAAGACCCAAGGAAATTACATCATATTGAATCTGAGATACAATGGTGGGGGGAGTATCTTCCACCCATATTAAACAGTCTAAAATGTCTTTAGCATGCCTAGCCATTAAATGGGCTGCCTTGTTACAATCTCGTTGAGCGAAAATTGCTTTCCATGATCTGAAGTTTGGCAGCCAGGTCTGAGCCCCTGAGATGATTTGCTGGATTGGTAGGGGGGTATTGGTCCCACGGTTGAGTGCATGGATTACCACCTGTGAGTCCCCTTCCACAATGACTTGTCTGAGTCCCAGCTCCCATGCGAAGATGATCCCACATTCCACAGCCTTGGCCTCTGCTTCCAATGCTCCAAGCAGATACAGAAGCATTTTCGAAAGCGCTCCCATGAGTTGCCCATTATCATTACGGATCACAATCCCAAGGCCACACTGCCCTGCTTCAGCGAACACCATGGCATCAACATTTATTTTGTACCAGTCTGGGGGCGGAGGTTTCCAAAATTTAGGAGAGGTTACTGCTTGCCTGGGCGTGGGGTGGGATGCTACTTTCCGATACTCAGTCATGTATCGGTGGGCATCATTAATGATTCCCAAAGCCGTCTTTGAAGTGGCTCCCTGCCAAATACTGTTTCTATTGTTCCAAATGCCCCATGTCGTGGTAATGAGGATTTCCAAGTCAACATGGGAGTGATTTTCCTGGAATAGCCAGAGTATATCTATGAAATCACAAGGCTCCCATGACTGGTTGGGTGGGTGAATCTTGAGGGTAGTCCATACCTTTTTGGCTAAGTTGCATTTCCAGAAGACATGCCCTATGGTTTCAACCTCCTCACACAGATCACAGTCCACCTTAATTGGAATGTGGCGGAAGTCGGGTCTTCGTTGGAAGAATGTTCTTACAAGCTTGCCAGGCAAAGTTTCGGATTTTGCTCGGACATTTCAAACCCCATATCAACTTCCATAAGGCTTTCATTGCTGAGTTGTCTGAGCACTGTCCTTCAACTTGGCTGTCAAGAAGCTTCTTGGCCACATGGTAGGCACTGCGAACAGAGAAGGCCCCATTTGGTGTTACAGCCCAAACTAAGCGATCCACAGTGGGGAGGGAGCTAAGTGGGATGCCTAATATTACTTGGGCTTCATGTGGTAGGAAGGTACAGTGAATAGCATCCACTTTCCACGCATGTTGCTCTTGGTCAATTAGGCATGAAACATAATCTCCATTACTCAGGGTCATACGAGGGCTCACCACTTTGTAGGATGACGGGGTTGGCATCCATTTGTCTTCCCAGATTCGGACTTTTGCACCATTGCCAATGTTCCACCGAGTGCCTTCAAGAATAACATCTTTCGCGGCCATAATACTACGCCATGCGAAGGAGGGCCGTTTGCCAAGTTGTGCATCCAAAAAAGTATCATTTGCAAAGTACTTGGCCTTGAAGACTTGGTGGAACAGGGAGTTTTGGTTCTGCATGAGGCGCCAGCCCTGTTTTGCCAATAGAGCTAGGTTGAAAGCCTTTAAATCCCTAAAGCCCATGCCCCCATCAACCTTCGGCTTGCAAAGCTTATCCCAAGCAATCCAAGGTATTTTCCTCTCTTCATTTTTCTGCCCCCACCAGAATCTACTAATCATGGAGCCAAGTTCTCTACATAGCGACTTCGGCAATTTGAAGCAACTCATTGTATAGGTTGGAGCCGCTTGTGCAACGACTTTAATGAGTGTTTCTCGACCCGCATTTGAGAGAATCTTCCCTTTCCATCCTGCTATCTTTTTCCCCACCTGGTCTTTTAGTTTGTTGAAAGCTTTCTTTTTACCTTTGCCGATTAGAGAGGGGAGTCCCAAGTATTGGTCATGCTGCTTGATAATTTGGGCTCCAAAGAGGCTTATGATGGAGTTTTGGACTTCCATGCTTGTGTTTTTGCTGAAAAAAAGAGAAGTTTTTTCTCTGTTCATCCGCTGACCCGAGGCTACCTCATAATCTTTCAACACCTTCCAAACTTTGTTACACTCACTCATATTGGCCTTGTAGAATATTAAGCTGTCGTCCGCAAATAGGAGGTGCGAGATGGGTGGCGCTCCACGGCAGACCGAGACACCTTTGATGTGACCTTGGAGTTCTTCATTTTTAAGCATGGCCGAGAGTCCCTCTGCACATAATAGAAATAGATAGGGGGATATTGGATCGCCTTGCCGGATCCCCCTAGTTGGCCTGATCATTCCTTGAGGTTCCCCATTTAGTAAAACCGAGTATGTTACAGTTGTGACACACATCATCATCAAAGAAATCCAACGGTCATGGAAGCCAAGTTTCCTCATGATCCTTTCCAAGCATGGCCACTCAACTCGGTCGAAAGCCTTACTCATGTCGAGCTTGATGGCCATGAGACCATCCTTCCCCTTCTGCCTTTAGTTGATATGATGCATTGTTTCAAACGCTACCAATACGTTGTCTGTGATCAACCTGTCAGAGAGAAAAGCACTTTGGGAGGTGCTAATGACATCAGGTAGAATCTGTTTTAAGCGATTAGCCAAGACTTTTGAGATGATGCGGGAAAGAACATTACTGAGGCTAATGGGGTGGTAGTCTGTGATTTTTTGTGGATTAGACTTTTTTGGGATTAAACATATGTGTGTGGTGTTTATATCAGAGGGCATGATACCAGAGTTTAAAATACTAAGAACACATTCTGTAACATTTTATCTGACAATATTCCAAAATTTCTGATAAAAGACAGGTGGCATACCGTCGGGTCCGGGGGATTTGAGCGGATGCATTTGTTGGAGAGCATCTCTCACTTCATCAGGGTGGAACTCATTGAGCAAAGCGGCATTCATTTCTGGTGTTACCTTTGGCTCAAGAGCATCCTCAACTACTGCGAAAGTGGATGGCATGTCTGATTGGAAAATAGATGTGTAATAGTCCAACACAATAGTCTCTATGTCCTTCGCATTGTCTCTCCAGCAACCAAAGTCATCTTGAAGTCCCAAGATAGTGTTTTTTCGACGCCTCTGAGTTGCTGTAGAGTGAAAAAACTTGGTGTTGCGGTCTCCTTCCTGCATCCATAGAGCTCGTGATCTCTAGTGCTATATGTCATTTTTCTTATCCATTAGCTCATTTATTTCTTTCCGAAGACGTTGAATATCCTCGGCATATTCATGTAGCGTGTTGAGGGACTCAAGTTGTTGAAGTTTTTCCTGCCAATCCTTTAGCTGCTTATTAATGTGCCCAAAAACATTTTTGTTCCACCATTGTAGTTGGTCCTGACAATTTTTTACTTTAGCTTGGATGGTGTGTTTCTCACTAATAGTGCTAATGCCATTCCAAGCTAATTCCACAACTTCCTTGCATGCTGGGTCTCGTAGCCACATTGTTTCAAAACGGAACCAACGCTTTTGTTTCTGAGCTTTACGTCCTTGGGTTAAGTGCAGCAGTAAGGAACAGTGGTCAGAGGTCGTCATGGATCGATGTTGCACCTTTGCTCCATGGAATATGGCTCGCCATGCGGAGTTTGCCACCATTCTATCAAGGCGAATTAACGTACGTTGTTGCCCAAGTCTTCCATTGCACCACGTGTAGTTTGAGCCACTAAAGCCCAAGTCTTGGAGGTCACAAAAGTCAAGGGCATCTCTAAATGCCATCATTTGATCAGCACTCCTCTTTGCCCATCCACATTTTTCATCAGCGTGAGTAATCTCATTAAAGTCCCCAAAAACAACCCAAGGGAGTTCAAGCTGTGCATGTATATATTCTAGGAGCTTCCAGGATGTATGTCTCTTCTGCGTATCAGGGTGGCCATAGAAACCCGTGGCCCTCCAATGCTGACCGGTTACAGAGTCAGGAATGATGACGTCAATGTGGGAGTTTGAATATTTATGGGTCCAAACAGTTGTGCCTGCTTTCCATAAGAGGGCAAGACCACCACTTTTCCCATCACTTGGGACTATTATTCCTTGCGTGTAGTCTAGCTTTCTCTGAATCTTTGACATATGTGCTATGTTGGCTTTTGTCTCCACAAGGAAGATCAAAAGGGGAGCTTCAGCTTTCACCATTTTGGTGAGCGCAAGAACTGACCGAGAGTTCCCAAGCCCTCGGCAGTTCTAGGATAAGATACTCATTGGGTTGGGCGGGGCTACATAGCAGCCTCCGCCATATCGCCAACCATGTCATGTTTGTTTTCCCATGCAGTCTCTACCGACGTCTTTCCTTGCTTCATAGGGATGGAGTTTGGGTCAAGTTCCTGTAAGGGAGTTGGGCCATCTCTCTTTTGGGCTCCTTTGTTAGTGGTAGGTGCTAGGCTTTGTATTTCACCACTTCTAATAATACGCTTCCAAAATCTTCCCTTGGGCCCAGCCGGGTCATCAATCCAGCCCACTCCATATTCAAATATCATAGGTGTAGGCCCGGTATTAATATCCAATTGTAATCTTTGACCTTTTTCAGCTTTTGCCATTGCTTGTAAAACGTCATTTTCCATATTCTCGGTTGCTGCCAATTTGTCTCTTGTCACTGTCATTTGGCGTACTTCACTTGCTTCCAAGGTGCTTGACTTAGCTGGGTTTGAGGAGACATTACCTCCGGAGTTTACTTGCTTTTGGGAGAGTTTAGCTTTAGTAACGTAACCTTTTGTAGGGTCTGGCTCACTGCTCCAAGCTAAGCTTTTTGCAGGTTCTGAAATAGGCAGCTTTAACGTGACTTTTGAGTGGGATATAGGTGTGTCAGACGCTCCCTTGGGACTACCAGCCACGCCGCTCGTGTGTGGTTCACCTACTCCGGTTGTCACGTGGGAGAGAGGGAGCTCATGGCTATCGTTCTACCTGTTACGTTGCCGGTCTTCCGACATATGGCTACTCTGGCCTTGAGCGTCGTTGCTCCAAGAATAATCGTATTGGTGAGAACCTTCGTCTGTGGGAGCCGTTGTTCTCATCGGAGGTGTGGGAGTTGGTTTGGCAGTGCGGGGAGGGGTGGAGTAAGGGATAGCGGAGGAGTGTACAGCTTGTGGTTGTTGAAGGTTGCCTGTGGCGGCCCTGAGCCATGCGCCGTACTGTTGCTCGTCCTTTGATAGTGTGCCGCCACTATCTGTCCAGAGCTTACAATCCTTCTCATCGTGGTTTAGGGTGCCGCACCAATAACAGAATATTGGCAGGCGTTCATACTGAAAGGATATCCACAGTGGTTTGGTCTCGCCCATGTTTACGAACCTACCTCGGCAGAGAGGTTGATCGATGTTGATGTGAACTCGGACCCGTATATAGCGACCACGACATTCACCATTCGTGGACACATCGACTTGCTCCACAATGCCCAGTGTATTCCCTATGACTTCGGCGTTCTCTCTGGTCATTCGTCGAAGAGGGAGGTTGTGGATTTGTACCCAGAGAGATGTATGAAGGAACATTGCATCATCTGCGGATTCATCGTCTTTTGGTTTGTACGGCCTGATCAAGTATTTGTCAAAAGACCAGGGCCCTTGTGTAAGGATTTTCATCAGCGCAGCGTCATCGTCGAAGATGATCAGGACTGTGTTTGAGCCAAGGTCACGAACCTCGAAGTTCTGAACAGGGCGCCACATGCTTTTGAGAGTTCGCACTAAGGTTTCCACGTTAACACGACGTTTTGTGAAGAGCCGAGCAACAAGGATTCTGCTGTTGTTCACAACGTCAGGGGCAAGACTGACTGTTTGGGCTTCCTTTGTGTTCAGTGATAAGCTCGCACACTTCCCTGTGATGTCGTCCATGTGAGGATGTGGGTAAAAAGGAAGAAAAAAGGAGGAGTGTTCCACCGGTGTGGGGAAAGAGAGGCTGCCTATACAAGATAGGCGCAAAGGTTTTCGGGATTTTTTAGAAAATAACTACAAAACCCAAACAATATTATTAGTTAGGCAACGTTTCAAACATATTGCATTTCTAACAATTCGACTTCAGAGGAGTCGATTTTACTGTTCATATCGCATATTTTTGCGCCACGTAGATAAAGAAATCGAGTCCATTATACTTATTTTTTATACATAGAAATCGACTTCAGTGGAGTCGTCTTCAGTACAAAGAAAACGACTCCAGTGGAGTCGTTTTCTTTGTATTGAAAACGACTCCATTGAAGTCGATTTCTCTGTGTAGAAATTCGGTGTTGCTCGTACCAGAAGAACCCCAGAAGAAATCAAATCCAAAACGGACTGTACCTGAGCGTGTTCTCCTCCACTAATCCGATTCGATCACCTGAAGCTTTCGCCGGGGTTTGGTTAGAATCGCGCGGCGCCTGGATTCTTCATGCTTCGTCGTCGGTGTTGCTGGGTTCGTCGGGGTCTGGTGAAATCGGCGCCTGGGTTCGTCGGGGTTTGGTGAATCGGCGCCTGGGTTCGTCGGTGTTGCTCGTCGGTGCCTGGGTTCGTTTGCTGGGTTCTTCTGTCGCATGGGTTTTGCTGGGTTCTTCTGTCGCATGGGTTCTTCTGTCGTTGGGTTCTCAGTGGAGGTGTTGGTGGGTTTTTGGGGAAATTGACTTCAGTGAAGTCATCTTCAATACAAAGAAAACGAGTCCACTGGAGTCGTTTTCTTTGTATTGAAGACGACTCCACTGAAGTCGATTTCTATGTATAAAAAATGAGTATAATGAACTCGATTTCTTTATCTACATGGCACAAAAATAGGCAATATGAACACTAAAATCGACTCCTCTGAAGTCGAATTGTTAGAAATGTAATATGTTTGAAACGTTGCCTAACTAATAATATTATTTGAATTTTATAGTTATTTTATAAAAAAATCCAAGGTTTTCACCGTCGTGGGTTTCTCATGAAGAGAAAGCCAACGTGGGAAAAGAGGTTTTTTTTGAAGTTTCTTTCTTTTATTCGCTGCTCTCGTAGTCCTCTTATTTCGGAAGATATGATTTGATTGTATTAGATATATCTAAGGATAATGAGTTTAGTGTTTACCCAATAACTCCGGAGGTAGGTGTCCTATGCTCACAAAGATACTTGAAAATAGAGTCTGAAACTTAGTGGACTTCTTTTCAAAGTATAAAAGGAGAGAGAGAGAAAGCCAGAGTAGAGTATGGAGTCTAATCATAATCATCAGCAAAACAAAGCCGATTATATGATGGCTAATCATAATCAGCAAAACAACAAGCCGAGTCTCATGGCTCCTGGTATCACAAACCAAGTCATGATTTCCAATATAAACCCTGCAACACAATCACTCCAAGCCCTGAACGTACCAAGAAGCAACACAATAAGTACATATTCATCACCACCAAGTGTGGTTATTGATCCTCCTGAACCTGATCTTGACGATGAAGAAGAGCAAGAGGAAGAACCTAACCAACAGTCTGAAGAGGTGGATGAGTTGGGTTTAGAGTAAGTTTCTTTCTTTTATTCGCTGCTCTCGTAGTCCTCTTATTTCGGAAGATATGATTTGATTGTATTAGATATATCTAAGGATAATGAGTTTAGTGTTTACCCAATAACTCCGGAGGTAGGTGTCCTATGCTCACAAAGATACTTGAAAATAGAGTCTGAAACTTAGTGGACTTCTTTTCAAAGTATAAAAGGAGAGAGAGAGAAAGCCAGAGTAGAGTATGGAGTCTAATCATAATCATCAGCAAAACAAAGCCGATTATATGATGGCTAATCATAATCAGCAAAACAACAAGCCGAGTCTCATGGCTCCTGGTATCACAAACCAAGTCATGATTTCCAATATAAACCCTGCAACACAATCACTCCAAGCCCTGAACGTACCAAGAAGCAACACAATAAGTACATATTCATCACCACCAAGTGTGGTTATTGATCCTCCTGAACCTGATCTTGACGATGAAGAAGAGCAAGAGGAAGAACCTAACCAACAGTCTGAAGAGGTGGATGAGTTGGGTTTAGAGAGAATACCAACCAACAACACAAATTATTTATCGCGAAAGAGAGAACGCTACACAAATTTATCATCATTATTTTGTCCACAAAGAGAACAGGCTATAAACAATTTGGTTCAGCTTCAAGCGAGAAGGGATGCAGATAGGAAATTCCCGCCAGGGATCAGGTTCCGTCCCACTGACCTAGAACTCATCCTGTTTTATTTGTACTTTAAGATCAAAGATAATCGTGTGCCATGGTGGAACCGGATCGCAGAAGTTGAGCTATACAACCACAGTCCCAAGTTTCTTGCAGGTTCTTGTTCTTGAAACACATATACGTTCTTTTTTTTCTTTACTGTTTATGCATCAATTTGATAGGGTGTATTGCATAACTTTTAAATATGTTAAAAGTTGCTTTTAATGTAGGTTTACTCATGTATGTTTTATTCTCTAAATATTTAATATTTTGCATGATGTTAAATATGCTGAAAGTTGCTTTTAATCTAAGGGGTAAAAATTTGTGTTTGTATGTTGGGTTCAAGTCGTATCGATTCATTTATTACATTTTATCAAAGCAAAAAAAGAGAGTTTTAGTATTAACCAGATTGATCTAAATTATGAAAAACCAAACAAATAAGTTTTTTTTTAATATAAAATTCATTATTAATGAGTAATTACATCGCAAATAATCATTCAAAACTAAAATATATCTCAATATCACAAATATTTAATCACAATATATCAAAGAAAATAAACCACAATAACTAATAAGATTATATACCTAGAGTTTTAAGAGTATATTGGTAAATGTCATTTAATTAAATGCAAACAAATTCTATGGATTAGACAAGAACTCATGTATGTCAGTTGTGTCAACCCAAATATGACATCTTATTTTAATCTAAGTTACTTTTGCATGTTTAATTTTGTACAATTTATCAGCTAACGAAGTCGTGAAAAGTGTCAAGATAATTCGTAAGATAGCAACTAATTAGAATTAGGTGCTTATAAAATAAAATTCATAAATGAAAAACTTTTGTTAGTTCATGTTTTTCATGAGTTTTTGTTAATCAATTGTTTCTAGCTTCTCTTAACATATTTAAAAGAGCAAAGTATAAATGTGATATTTTGGGTGATTAATTAACAGAACAATTCCCGCAATATGGAAACAATGTATGGTACTTTTTTACTTCAAGGGAACGAAAGTATCCAAATGGAAGCCGTCCAAAACGAACTACCAATAGTGGATATTGGAAGGCCACAGGAGTTGACAAGGAGATACGAGAAAATGGCATCTTAAAAGGACTTAAGAAGACACTTGTCTTCTACAAAGGAGAGCCTCAACATGGTGATAAGACTAAATGGATTATGCATGAATATAGACTAGTTGATGCTCCAATTCCAACTAAAAGAAGTCCAAATGACATGAAGGTATGTAGATGTCACCCTTTAATTTTAGTTTTTATATTGTTAAAATGTTGTTTGAATACCTTTAAGTTTTTGTGATTTTTCCAAACATCATTGTTGATCTAACACTATTTTGTGTCACCCAGTTGGATGACTGTGTTTTGTGTAAGATTTATAGTACAAACAATAGAAAATCAAGTGAACAAGATGAGGATCATCCAGAAGTGGTTTCTGATATAAACCCAACAACACAATTGCCGCAAGTCCCAAACATAGAAATTATTTCACCTGGTTTAAGCCTCCAGGGAAGAGAGGCTATTATGAATGACCTTTGCAAGCTTGAGGAGGAGCAACTAAAGGAGCAAAACCCACCAGGGTTTCGTTTCGACCCCACTGACAGAGAGCTTGTCAAGTATTATTTGAAGCCGAGGGTGCTAAATAAGCCTCTACCTGAGCTCTCGTTTATGGAGGTTGACCTGTATAACCAAAATCCCGACACTCTTGCAGGTTCTTATTCTTTAAAAATACCACTTTTCTTTTTAGTATTTTGTTGATTATTTTGAATTGAATGGAAACTTATTATTTTCAATGCATTAGTTTGATATATATATATATATATAATTGGTTTGAATCCGAATGAAAGAGTCAAAGGGTATGACATATTATGTAGTAACTATTGGATTAAACTTGTTATATCATATGTTACTCTACACAATCCTTTATTGTTGTTAAAGTTGTTGAGAGTTTGATAATTGAAAGAGAGAAAATATAAAAATAAACTGCCTAAGAATTTCTTAGGATTACTAGAGAACCTTAGATTAATCATAGGATTGGTTTACTTTTATTACATACACGTTCAGTTGGTCTACATGCTTGCAATATCCACTTTGCCAGTACTCCTATTTTGTTATCAAATTGATTGTTAAAGTCGGTTTCTCATGCCACGCAAGCGGCCATGTAGATGTAATATTTGTAGTTGTATTGGCGGAATTGATGCTTTGCTAATAATGGTATTTATTTAAATTTATTGAGCACCAAAAGTTAATACTACAAGCTCATCAACCAAAATTTTGTAGAATTTGTGTAATAACAATTAAAATTATAAAGAGTGCAAAGATATTAATAAATCATATTAGAAAAGTTTTAACACCACTTTTATAAGAAACATAAAAATCTAACAAAAAATTTAATTGCTTTATAATTTTCCCATAAAATGTTTCTAAAAATAGTTCTTAAATCAATATCCTTAGGATATTTGTTAACATTTTTTTTGAAATTTATACATACGAGGGTGGAGTAATTCTTAAGTACATTAGGTTTTCTAATTATATTCAAAAATACAATTGCATTGAATTTAATTGCTATTGGAAAATATTACATTGTTTATTATTTATTGGTCAATACAATACTTAAAGTCTTAAAGAATTGTACTTAAGTTTGAACCTTAAACGTAATGTTTTTTGATTGACAGAACAAAACATAGATTATGGTGAAAAAGTGTGGTATTTTTTCACTCCAAGGAATCGAAAGTATCAAAATGGAAGCCGACCAAATCGAGCTGCTGGTGATGGATATTGGAAGGCCAGTGGAGCTGACGTCCAAATAAAAGAGAAGGGGGTTATAATTGGATTGAAGAAGACCCTTAATTTCATGAGAGGAAAGCCCCTAAAGGGTGAGAAGACTGGATGGATTATGCATGAATATAAAATTAATGCTCCTGCTCCAACTAAAAGGAGTGAAAATGATATGAGGGTATGTTCATGTCATCCTTTTCTTTTAGCTTTTATATTCTTAAATTGTTATATGAATTTTGTTTAAGCTTCCATATTTTTTCTCAAACATCATTGTTGGCATCTATTAATTCATTCTATTGTAATATGACACTATTGTTGAATTTTGTATCATCCAGTTGGATGATTGTGTTTTGTGTAGGATTTACAACAAGAAAGATAGAATTTGTAATGAAGATGAGGATCATTCAAAGGATGCCGGTTCCATTTCTTTACCTGAAGATGATAGAAGAAAGCTGATGGAGAATTTTAATGGTGTTGGACAGGATTATGAAAATTTGTCCAACAATAATGTACCAGCACCTCTTGCAAATAATACCACCAGCTTCCCTTATCAGTTTCAAGCCATGGATGGCAATTATGGAACTTATAATATGGCCAGCTTCCCTAATCAGTTTCAAGCAATGGATGACAATTATGGAGCTTATAATGTGGCCAGCGTCCCTAATCAGTTTGTTGGACAACCAATGTACTTCCAGTCTTCTTATCCTAGAGAGACATCCTTTTCTGAAATTGCAATGGTTGGCAATCATGGAAGTCTTCCTCAGAAGATTGACCAACCAATTTACTTTAGTCCACCTGAGGCATGTGAATTGGTTGGTAATAATGGAACTCCTCATTGGATGAATTCGCCATTTTCTGCAGCTGAACTGAGTGGATACCGAAATGACAACACTTCAAATCCTGCATTGCAATTGGATTTCTACTACAATCATCCTCCTCCATTGTTGCAAACGGATGATACTATCCCAAATAAGCACCAGAAGCTTTCAGATGACCATATATCCTTGTGAATGTTTACTAGCAACATTTTTAATTTTTAAATTTTTTTTTTCAGATTACTTTAAACTTCGTGGCTTTTGAATGTTTAGCATGATACTATACTGTTTTTGGTACCGAAGAAACAAAGTCAGAACAGCTCCACCAGGATTCCCCCTAAATCTGATAGTGCAGCGAGCATATGAGGCACTATTAGAATATTGGACTGCACAACCAAGGCATACTATGGCAGCACCTACAGCCAGACAACGTGCAAGATGGTCTCCACCTTCTCCGGACTGGCTTAAAGCTGACTTTGATGTGGCAATCTTCGAAGATGTTGGCAGAGCAGGTCTCCGGGTGTAATCCGTGACAGCCAAGGTCTTGCAATGGCTGCTTTAGCTCAGAATGTTCAGTTGGCCAGCTCAGTGGTGGAGATAGAAGCACTGGCAGCCACACAGGCAGTAGAACTTGCTGCAGAAATTGGTCTTGATAGGATTATTTTTGAAGGCAACTCCAGCATAGTCATCAGAGGCCTAACGGATCAGGTGCCAAACTTTGCTCCATTCGGCTTTCTCATAAAAGAGGCATATGACTTGGCTAATTGGCTTAATCATGTAAAATTTCAGCATGTTGGTAGTGAAAGAAATAGTGTAGCTCATAACTTTGCTAGGCATGCATGACATGTTATAGGTTTTTCTGTTTGGATGGGGGATGTTCTGTCCCTTTGTTTTGAAATGTATCAGGTAGATTTGCCTTCAACTTAATAAAAATCACAGTATTGTTTCTAAAAAAAAAAAAAAAAAAAAAGCATAGGTATAACCTTGTGATAATGTTTAATGTAATACTACATTGTTTAATATTATACTGTTTTAGATTAATTAATGCTATTGCTATCAAAAAGACATGGCTGAAGATAGCCTGGAAGTTTGCAATAGAGGTGGATATTGTTAGAATTATTATGGTATTGGGTGCGTTTGTGTTTGCTTGAGATACATTGTATGATAAATTTCTTCACTGGAACTAGTGTGGTGTAGCTTATTATACATTGTAGTCTTTTATGTGTAGAAGTTCTTTTGCTTGTCTCTTGTGTTTGATCTTAGAAATGGGAACGGTGGTTTGTGGTATTTAAATACGAATTAAATGACTTATTTAATACTTAGAAAAACTGAAGTCAATTTGATTTTTTTTTTTCTAAGAGAGAATTATACTTTACAGTAATTTAAATGTATATATGTGTGAAATTCTCTCATAAAAACTTAAACTCCGTCCCTTACCCTCACACCCCACAAGTATTTACTCGTTACCAACTACCAAGGATGCGTAGTAGTCAATTTGAGAAATTAATCTAAAAACTTTATTAATTAATACTAACCAAACTAAAATTTAGAAATCAAATGTCATTATTCAAGCATAAAAATTTGAGTGCCTTGGCCTTAAGCCTAAGTTGCCTAGTGTGCTTTTGTACAGGCATTGATCACAAAGTAATGTGTTGATGGATCTCATGGTAGCGGTTTGTTGGTTTCTTGAGGCTTTAAACACGTGTTAGATCTGTATTAGTACACGTGTTATAATAGAATTTGCCATTTGGAGCTTTCCCCCGCCAAAAGTCAGTTATTTTCTTCATCAGCTTATAAATAGAGCCTCTGTAATTCTCTTTCTTCTTCACGCCATTAATGCTCTGCCTTAAGCTCTCTTTTTCAAGAACAGAGTGAGACCACCACACAACTTTGGTGCGATGGTCACTCTACAAGTATAAGTGCTTGTGGGGTGTGAGAAGTAAGGGCCAGGGTTCAAGTTTTCAGGAGGGTAGTTCACACACACATATACTTAGATTAAGCTAGAATAGAAATTCTATCTTATATTAAAAAAAAAAAAAAAAAAAAAGAACAGAGTGAGTTACAAAAGTTACATTTTACTTAGATTAAGCTAGAATAGAAATTCTATCTTATATTAAAAAAAAAAAAAAAAAAAAAGAACAGAGTGAGTTACAAAAGTTACATTTATGGCAATATCTTCTTCTTTAGAAGATAGTGTTGAGTCTAATCATCATCAAAACAAGCCGCGTATCATGGGTTCATCTTCAGCTGAACACATCAAAAACAGTGACAAAAGTTCATTTTCATCACCACCGAGTAAGGTTCAGGTTAATGATATTGACATTGCTGAGGAGGAAGAACAACCACACAAGGAAGAACCTGCAGGCGAGGAAAAGGTGGATGATGAGTTGAATTCTCTCATCAAGTTGCTTAAAGATTTAGATTGGAAACCACATAAGGTTATAAGCGGTTCAACCCCTCTGACTACGACCTCATTATGCATTATTTAATCCAGAAGATCTTAAATCGTGACCTGCCAGCTCCGAATCTGATCACAGAAGTTGAACTCTCTGTACATAGCCCCGAGTCACTTACAGGTTCTTCTTGCAACATATTTCTTTTTGAGTCGAATTTGGTGATATATATTGCTTGGTGTTACAGTTTCTTTTGCCATATTATGTATGCTTTATTGGGTTCTTTTCAATTTTCTTTGGTTGTTTTGAGTTCAATGGATCAGTCAGTTTGATAATTTTGCACAATGTAAAAGTTTCTTTTTAATAATCAAAAAGAAAGAATCATTTCCAAGCCATATTATGTGGTCACTATAGTTTACATGCATGTATGCTTTACAAGGTTTCTTTTTAATTTTCTTTGATTGTTTTAAGTTGAATGGAACAGTCAGTTTGATAATTTTGCATGATGTTTTTCTTTTTTCTTTAATTTTTCCCAAAAACATGAAGTATGGAACCTACTTTCAATTTTCATGTGTATACCATCTCTTTTTTAAAATTCTCTTAACTTAGATATAATCCCTTCCAACATTGCAACCTTATCTTTCTTAGAAAATAGTGTTCTTTAATAGTTTTGCAATGTCTTTCAAAATTACTCAACAGTTTATAAACTTCAAACTAATGTGATGAATCACTCAAGTGGAAACTATTGTGCATATCATGGGTGCATCACATATTCAAAATAATTGATTTGTGTTATGATATTTGTAAAGAAATAGTACTGTATGTTTGGCGTAGAAAAACATGTATAAAAAAGATTATTCATGAACAATTTTTTAAGCTCGCTTTTAACTTTTGGATAATTTAACAGAAAACCATGGGCATGACGGAGAAAATGTATTGTTCTTTAATAGTTTTGCAATGTCTTTCAAAATTACTCAACAGTTTATAAACTTCAAACTAATGTGATGAATCACTCAAGTGGAAACTATTGTGCATATCATGGGTGCATCACATATTCAAAATAATTGATTTGTGTTATGATATTTGTAAAGAAATAGTACTGTATGTTTGGCGTAGAAAAACATGTATAAAAAAGATTATTCATGAACAATTTTTTAAGCTCGCTTTTAACTTTTGGATAATTTAACAGAAAACCATGGGCATGACGGAGAAAATGTATGGTACTTTTTTACTCAAACGAAACGAAAGCATACAAAAGGAAAATCAAAATATACAAATCAAGAAGCTTTTGATGGATATTGGGAGGTCAGTGGAGCTGAAAAGAAAATCATGAAACCCAAGACAAAATTGCAGCTGGGTATAAGAAGCAACTTGTTTTCTATGAGTATGAAAGAGAAGGCCGTCGACCAGGTAAGAAGACCAATTGGATCATGCATGAATATAGAGTTAGTGATTCTCATGTAAGTAGATTTTATCCTCTCTCTCTTTTTTTTTTTTTTCAATTTTTTTAACTTTTATATTATAAGAGTTATTTGAGTTTCTGTTTTTGTTTTTCAAACATCGCTGTTGTCATCTATTGTAGAGCTAACCCTTACTGAATTTTGTGTCTTCTAGATGGATAAATGGACTTTGTGTAGGATTTATCATAAGGGGAAATCAAGCGAGACACAAACTTAAAAGGATTGTTCCACATCTTCACATACTAATGATGGAAATGAGCCAAAGGCAAAGGTTGATCCAAAAACAGTAGAAGTTGATAGTGTCTAGAATAAGCGCCAGAAGCCTTCAGATGACAAAAGGGATGACAAGAAGGCTTGTGAATGATTGCTAGCAATTTAGTGGTTCTATGAATGTTTAGCATGATACTAGCTAACCAAAGTTCTACGGTTCTAATGTTTAGCATAGCTTGTAACGGTTTCACCATTTCTAATTACATTGGCTGAAGATTCTATTTGGTAGTTTGCAAATGAGAAGGTGAATGGTCCTCACAATGGAGTGTAGAATGCTATGGTTTGCTGTAATTGATGACCAGACGACTCTCTCATCAAATAATCTAGTCTACAGTAGGTGCTCTGTAGTGATGTAATTGTCTCTGTCATTGGCATTTCCTTTTCTTTTTGGTTTCAATTAGTAGGCTTGGGTGTACAGGAGTTGTTTTGTGTGTCAGGGCTAATTAGCTTTGTTGTTTTGTTTAGGATTCTATACCTGTTGTTCCTGTGTTTGGTCTGTATTGGCCTGTTGTGTAATTCCTGTTTCTCATCAATGAAAGTGTACTGAATCATCCAAAAAACAATGGTGATTGGTCCCTCTAGTACAGCCCAACAAGTGTTGCAGCAATTTTGAACTTAATGAACAGTATATGTTCTTTGCTAAAGTTTTGTACTGATTGTAAGTCCTGGTTTTTGATTCATCTCAAGACGTATTTTGAACAAATAATATTTTAGGAATTGAAATTTTGAAATGGTAACAGGATCTGTATTTGATAATTCATTTAAGGTTGGACAGTTCAAGTCCTCAAGTCTATTACTGAATCAGGATGTTAACCAAGCAGTGCTCTGTTTCTCTCTGTTTCATGAGTTGAATTGTGTAGGATTCTGTTTCTTTGAGTTGTGGCCAGGGCTTGTAAAGTTTGATTGATCACTTTGGGTTCCTTCTATCCTGTTCTGTATTTTGCCCCTGTTTTGACTGGTCTGTTTTGCTATATGGACTTGATGGTTTCTTTTTAATAAATCTCTCATTGATTCATCCAAAAAATATACACCTAAATTTTCATTTTTGGAAAGTACTTATCCTATATTTCTTTATTTGCTGCGTTTGGAATAATAAAATAATGTTTCTCCTTTTCCCCCTTATATATAAAATGTTGAATCACAAAATCATTCCAATTATATATGTAAAAGAACAATTATTGGCTTACATTGTAATATCAATGTAAGATTAAATAAATGTGTACAACATTGTACACATTTGCAAAAAGTTATAATATTGTACATGTTTGCATAAAAGTGCAGTGTTGCACACATTTGTTTAGTCTACAATACACTCATAATGCAATGTAAACTAACAATTTTCCTAAGTAAAATCGAAGTAGGTAAAAACTTATATATGATATCACTATTGCTGTATTGCGTGATAGAAAGATAACTTGTGTTCAGTGTTTTACTTGAGCTCAGAGACATCTTTTAAGAAGATTTACATTTGAAAAAAAAGTGTAACACTCCCATCTTTATCTTTTATGTTTGGTACATATCATAAATATGTACACGAGTTAGAGATGTTTGAACTACAAGAAGTTGCTATTCCTATGATATTTACTCGTTTTGTGATGGGTCCAGTCAACCTTGTATAAATTGTAATTATCATTGATGTTCAGTTTTGATTTTATTAAACTTGGACTTATCAATTATTTCTTACCATTTTTTCTAAAGATAATCGATTGGATTAAATTTGGAATTATCAGAAATCCTATCCTTTCAAGGTTGATAAAAGAGAGAGAGAGTGTGTGTTTCAAAGTTAGTTTGTGGCAATGTCTATTTCTCCAGAGAGCAGTATGGAGTTTAGTCATGAGCAAAAACAGCAGACTTTGATGGTTTCTGACATAACAACCCAAGTGGTTCCCGATATAAACCATACAACACATTCATCTCCTAGTGTGGTTGATCATCCAGATGAGGAAAAACTAGAGGAGAAAAAGTTTCAATTAGAAGAGGCGGATGAGTTGGATTTACACAGACTCCTCAATGATTTTGATGGGGGAGCAGAGAAGGAGTACCACAGCTTTGAACATGTGGAACCCCCACCAGGGCTTAGGTTCAGCCCCGCCGACTTTGATCAAGTCATGCATTACTTAATCAGGAATGATGTAGCGGAAGCCTGAAGAGAAGCACACACGATGCTCTCTTGATGGAACAGAAACTAAACTGTTAGTTTCTGGTAGTAAATCTCGAATCCACGAGGGGTTTCCCTGAATCCACAAGGAGATAAAACTGGAATCCATCAGAAGAAAATTTGACAAAAGTCTGTGTTTATTGATAAAAGTCTATGAAAAACGTTTACAAACTTAGGGGCCTATTTAAGGGCTCCTTAAAACTTGACAGACAAGAAAATACAATATAAAATAACTCCTAATTGATACCTAACCATAACAGGAATCAAATTTGACCTAAAAAAGCATTAAATGCACCTAAAAACAAGGAAATAAATCACCTAAACCTAAAATAACGTTTTTTTTTTACATAAAATACCAAAAATAATAAATTACAATAATTAAATAGTAAATTGTGTCCTACATCAAGGAAGGTCTTGAATCATTCCTTGCCTTGGAATCGGATTGTGGATGTTCAACTCTATGACCACAGCCCCGAGTGGCTTGCAGGTTCTTCTCCAAACATCCTTTATAACTTTTCTTTGATTGTTTTGGGTTGAAACTTGAACTTGTTCTTTTCTACTCCAATGCATCAGTCAATTTGATGATTTATATTGCTTTGCGTTTAAGTTTCTTTTGTTAATTGTTATTAATCGAAAAGAAAGAATCATTGGTATATATGCTATATTATGTAGTAACAGATTCACACACACACATATATATTGCATGGTGTTTAAGTCTCAGTTTTCTCTGATGTTTTGAGTTGGATAGATCAGTCAGTTTGATAATTTTGCATGATCTTAAAGTTTATTTTGTTAATTTTTATTAATCTGAAAGAGTGAATAATGGATATAGACAAATATTGGAAAAATAAACAAACCACTTCGGTTTTCCCCTAAAAGATAGATAAAACCCCATTAAGTTTTGAGCATAATACTTTAAAAAAAAACTATAGTACTACTTTATGTGTAAACTGTTGACACAAAATCTCTTATATCTTCTTATTAAAAAAATCTTAGGGAGGTTTGTTACACTAAAAAACCTCAAGTACTGTGAATACATATTTGTACCATTGTTTACATATGATCCACTATAGAATTTTTAGTCTCCTCAGATTATTATTTAATCCCATTATTAAGATTCCCCTCTTGGATCCATTTATAACATCTGTTTTAAAATTCTGTTTATTTAAATATAATCCCTTCCCACACTAAAATACAATCTTAATTATTTTGAAACTCTCTTTCAAAATTACTCTACAGTTTACAAAATTGCTCAATTGGAAACCATGGCGCACCGTTACATCACAATAATTGATTTGTGTTTTGATATTTGTAAACAAATAGTACTATCTCTTTGGTATAGAAAAGCTTGTATAAAAAAAGTTCTATTCATATGCAAATTGCTTTATTTTATTTCATGCATGTTTTTCATGAGAAAATTTTTAAATGTAACATTTTGAATGACTAACAGAAGAGTACAAGCAATATGGACAAAAAAAAATGGTACTTTTTTACTCCAAGGGAACTAAAGTATCGAAATGGAAAGCATCCAAATCGAGCCGCAGGTGATGGATATTGGAAGGCCACCGGAACTGACACTGCAATCAAATTCAAGGAACTTGTAGTTGGGTATAAGAAGAAACTTGTTTTCTATAGAGGAGAAGCTCCAAAGGGTGACAAGACTAATTGGATCATGAATGAACATAGAATTAATCATCCTCCTGTAACTAAAACAAGTGAAACTGACATGAGGGTAAGTAGATTTTATTCTTTTGTTTTAGCCTTTTTATATTACTAAAATATTATTTCAATGTCAGATTTCTTTTTCAAACATCATTGTTATCATTTATTTTAGATCTAAGTATTATTGAATTTTGTGTCTTGCAGTTGGATAAATGGGTTTTGTGTATGATTTATCAGAAAAATGAGAGCAAATCAAGCAAGAGTCATACTCAAAAGGTTATCCCACATTCTCACATGCTAATGATAGAAATGAGCCAATGAAAAATGTTGATATGAAAATAGTTGAAGTTTTGGATTTTATAAACCAGTCCTACCAAAATGTACCTGCTTTTGCTCATATGCATGTTAGTAGGTTCCCTAATGGGTTTCGAGCAATGGCTAGCAAATATGGAACTCTTCCTCATGATAATATAACTAGTAGCTTTCCTAATCTGTTTCAAACTGTGGCTAGCAACTATGGAACTCTTCCTCATGATAATATAACTAGTAGCTTTCCTAATCTGTTTCAAACTTTGGCTAGCAACTATGGAACTTGTAATGCTTATACGGTTAGTAACTTCCATAATCAGTTTCAAGGTGTGGCTAGCAATCATGAAACTGCTCCTCAAATGGTTGAACCATTTTATTCTAGGCATCCTTTATTGCATTCTACAGAATTGAATGCAATGGTTGGCAATTATGAGACTTCTATCAAGAAAGGTGAACCCATTTCCCATATGCCTACTTTAGGGCATTTGAGCTTTTTGACAAATGAATCTAATGGATACATGCCTTCAACTCCGGTCTTTGCCACAAATGAATGGAGTAGATACATGCATTTGACCTTTTCTCCAAATGATACCAGTCATTCGTTGAATCAAGTGGATATCAAGAAAACAAGGACACCTCAAAACCTGGGGATTACAGCTTAGCATCAAATCCATAACTTTCCAACAATTATCAAATAGATAATAATGTCCCAGATTCAAAAGCTTTCTGATCATGATCATAATCCTTGTAAATGATTTTTACCAGCAGTGTAGGGTCGCTTTGAATGTTTAGTATGATGAATGATGATACTAGCTAATAAAGAAGTCCTTATAGATTAGTTTGTCAAAGCTTAGGGTCTCTTTGAATCTTTAGAAAAAATGTTTTAGAAATGAAAACAGTTTTGTAAGTTCTATTCAATATACCTACAAAACAGGAAATCAAATTGCAAATTGTGTTGCACAGGTCAATCCCAATTGTGATTTAGCAAGAAATTTGAGTTATTTGCCAAATTATGATTTATTGTGAGTTGAGTTATTTTACTTTCCTTTTATTAAGAGGACATCATTTTAAAAATTTATATCTTTTATATAGCCCCAAACCCTAAATTTTAGATAACAATGATACTGATATTGAAGAAATCTTGCATTTATTTAATCAGAAGCTTCCTAAGTTTCTATCAGGTTTACTTGAATTTGGATTTGTTCATTGTTTCTTCTTATATGATCAAACCAAACTTAACCAAAATCAACTATATATTTGAAATTAAATTGCGTCCAATAAGAGTGCTTTATTTATTTTTTTCAAATACACTTAATTACTTTCCTTAATACCAAACTCTCACAGATCTTGAATGGATGACCCAATTTACCTTGTGGTTTGATTTAGGATCCAACAACCTGATACAAGAAATGAACATAACATAGTTAGTACTATGCTTGATAGAGTATATACCGTGTAGAAAATGTATGCATTTCAATTTTTTTTAAAATGTTCTAAAAATACTACATAAAAAATGAAAATGAAATACACGTAAATAGACCTAAGTAATTGTAAATTACAACTTTGAATGAAAAATTAGGGACTAAGAATGACTATATATGTTTATTTTGTATTATAATGTTTCAAAATAAAAAAGAATGACATACTTTTGTCATCTTAATTATAAAATGATATAGGAAATCAACTAACCAAGTATTTAATATGTTAGTGTATATATGCATATATTAAATTTTGAATTGTGTTTTTAAGCAAAACAAGCTTGGAGACTCCTGCAAAATCTGGATTCCTTATTTTACAAAGTCTTCAAGGCACGCTTCTTTCCAAATTGTACAATTATGGAGGGAATACACACAAGTGGTGGTTCACATGCTTGGATTAGTATCTTACATGGAAGGGATGTTTTAATTAGGGGCTGCCGTTGGAGGATTGGGAATGGCAAGGCAGTGAGCATATGGCAAAACCATTGGTTACCAAGGAAGAATCCACCACAGGTTCTTTCGCCTATGGTTGAAACATTGGCAGAGGCTAAGGTGGAGATTTTGATTGAGGAAACTACAAGGCAGTGGAACCATGAGATGATAGATGGCATCTTCACCCCTGTGGAAGCGGAATTGATCAGAGCCATCCCACTCTCACGGTGTGAGGCAGAGGATAGCCTGTTCTGGCCATTCACAAACAATGGCAGCTACACCACTAAGTCCGGGTATAGTTTCTTGAAAGCAGAAGAGCAAACTGAGTTGGATGAAGAGCAGAGGATGCTAGACAAACTTCTGTGGTGGACAATCTGGTCTGTGCAAGTTCCTAACAAAATAAAAAAATTTATGTGGAGGGCATGCCGAAACTCACTGCCAACCAAAGAAAATCTGGTGCGTTGAACTATCCTTGAGAGCCCGACCTGTGATCGATGCAAGCAGGTACCAGAATCCTCACTCCACGCTCTCTGATCATGCAGCGAATTAGATGTGGTTTGGGATGATGACACGCAGTGGCACTGTCGAAGAAACCGCACCTTTGTGGACTTCAAGGAACTACTATCGTTGCTCGTCACAAACCAGCAGAACCTGGAGCTGTTCTCAACTTCGGCTTGGCTAATCTGGGCTCAAAAGGAATCAGGTACGCTTGAACAAACCCAGTATAAGCGCTCATCTGATTGCTGCAACGGCAAAAGAGCGTGTTGCCGAGTTTGCATAGACTCTACCTCTGCCATCCTATCCTCGTTTTGCAGCCACTTCCACTCAGACCAGGTAGCGTCCTCCAACACAAGGAATGGTGAAAATTAACTGTGATGGCGCTACTTTCAAAAAACAGAAAAAATGGGGCATTGGTGTGGTGATCCGAGACGACAACGGCATGGTTTTGACTTCTATGTCTAAACAGCTACCACAGATATACACGGCCTTGGAGATTGAGGCCCTGACAGCCTCAACAGCATTGGCATTTGCATCACAGATGGGATTTCATCGCGGTGTCTTGGAGCCGGACTCTTGGGTGTTGGCTATGGCGTTGATCAATAATAGCTCCTATCTATCCTCGGATGGTTTGTTAATTGATGATATTAGATTTAATACTAGTTTTTTTAATCAATTATTTTACTCTCATGTAAAGAGAGAGGATAATAAAGTTGCACATAAGTTAGCAAGACATGCTTTTTATATTTTAGATTTTTTGGTGTGGATGGACACACCACCATTACTTAATGTTGTTCTAATTGACATTGCTGGATTTTCTTAATAAAGTTTAATGTGTTTTCTTTCAAAAAAAAAAAAGAAAAAGAAGCAAAATGCATAATCAATTAATGAAGGAGATAATGTTCATATATTCCTTCATTCACTTAGTTAGCATATAAACCAAAATAATAAAAATATTTATTATCTCATATTATTATAATTCATTATAATTATAATTTTTTTTTATTTGAAATCTAATATACAAACGTACAAATGATATATCGCAATAAGATCTAGTTATTCACAATTTGATTAAAAAAAATACTTAATATATGAAAAAAAAAATAAAAAAATTAGGTTACAATAAAATTATAAAATTTTTATGTTTATATTTTGGCCCATTTATGAATACCATAGTTTAGCTCCCAAGTGAAAATTTGTAGCTTCGCCATTGTCTTATCTCTCCCTTTTTTTCCCTCGTGGTACTTGCTTTATTTTTTTCCCTTATGTGTGTTAGAACATATTTCTCTCTTTCTTGTACAAGTGTTTTTTTTTTTTTAATTTATATTTTTTTATAGAAAAATTTAATGTTCATATATTCCTTCATTCACTTAGTTAGCATATAAACCAAAATAATAAAAATATTTATTATCTCATATTATTATAATTCATTATAATTATAATTTTTTTTTATTTGAAATCTAATATACAAACGTACAAATGATATATCGCAATAAGATCTAGTTATTCACAATTTGATTAAAAAAAATACTTAATATATGAAAAAAAAAATAAAAAAATTAGGTTACAATAAAATTATAAAATTTTTATGTTTATATTTTGGCCCATTTATGAATACCATAGTTTAGCTCCCAAGTGAAAATTTGTAGCTTCGCCATTGTCTTATCTCTCCCTTTTTTTCCCTCGTGGTACTTGCTTTATTTTTTTCCCTTATGTGTGTTAGAACATATTTCTCTCTTTCTTGTACAAGTGTTTTTTTTTTTTTAATTTATATTTTTTTATAGAAAAATTTAAGAAAATATGATTTAGTGAGATTCTAATTAGAAAGGATTTAAATATGAAATAAAATTTAAATTCATATATATATATATATATGAGATTAAATTCTATAAGGATGGGGTGTAAAACCCATGTTTTACCCCTCCAATCCTAACATGCCACATCATCTTATCACATATTTAAGAATAAACTCAATCACACTCAATCAATTCTAATACCTATATATAAATCCAACCAAATTGGGAATCTATTGAGATGTTATTAGGTATGATAGGATGTATTGAATTTTAATCAATTTTAAGTAAAATGCTAATGTGGCAATCACTTATTGGATGGTGTAAAACATAGGTTTTACACCCTATCCTTATAGAATTTAATCTCATATATATATATAAAAGAGGTGTAAATATGTGAGGCGGGAAAAGTTTATACGGCACAATAAGTATTACTCTGTATAAATTAATAATATACTATACATGTGTTTATTTACTAACAACATAGAAATGAATATATCAATTGCTTTGTCTTTTCTTTTTCCTTTTTTTTTTTTTTTTCTTCTTTGAGTTTTCAGTTTTCACTCTATACTTAATCACATACGTGGCATTTAGGTTAAAAAATACGTACTCAAATTAAAAATTGTAGTACCATAATCTGGAATAGATACTAGATAGAAATATAACTCAGGAAAAAAGAAAAGAATTTTTTAATTCAGTTTTTGATTTATTTTTTATTATTATCAAGATTTTATTAAACTTGGACTTATATCACATTAGCTAGTCGGTTAGTCCCTTTTTTTCCCCAAAAGATTATAAAGAAAGATTGAATCAAATGTGTAATCGTATTTTCCAAAGTGCCATCACTCCAAGAAACAGAGAGTTTCATGAGTTAAATTTATGACAAAGTCTTCTTCTTCTTGAGAGAGTTCCAAGTATGGAGTTTAATGAAGAGCAAAGCAAGCCGAGTTACCAAGTTCCTGTTACCACTGCCCAAGTGGTTTCCAGTATAAGCACTAGTACTAGTACTACAACACAATTGCCACAACCCCTGTATGCACCAACCAGCAATGTTATAAGTTCATCTTCACCTGTTGTGATTGATCTTGATCCTGATGGCAAGGAAGACAATTGTGGCATCAGTTTGAAAAATCAAGATCCCCCACCTGGGTTCTGCCCCAGTGATCTTGAGCTTCTCACTTTGTACTTGAAGAGGAAGGTCCTCAATCAACAACTTCCTTTGAACAAGATTGTCTATGTTGAACTTTATGACCACAGCCCCGAATGGCTTACAGGTTTTGTTTTTTCTTGAAAAATTATATACCTAAATGGTTTCTTTTTACTTTTCTTTAATTGTTTTGAGTTTGATGACGGAAGAAACTTGTTCTTTTCCAATGCTGAAAGTTTATTTTGCTAAAAAAAGAAAAAAAATCATGGGATATGCCATATTGTGTAATATATATTCATGTATGGTTTAGTTAGAACTAATATGCAACACAATCTTTTAATGTCAAAAGACCTAGTAAAGGTGCACAATTTACATGGCTTTGATATTTGTTTTTACTCTGTTTTTGTTCATTGGGTGATTAACTCTTAACAGGACAACACCCACAATCAAGTGAAAATGAATGGTACTTTTTTACTTCAGTGGAGGGAAAGAATCTAAAGAAGAGTAAGGGAATCTGTCAAAACCAATCTACCAATGATGGATTTTGGGAGGCCTTTGGTGGTGAGCTGCAAATTCAAGAGAATGGAATTGTAGTTGGATTTAAGAAGGAACTACATTTTTATAAAGGAGAACCTCCAAAAGGTGTCCCTACAAACTGGGTTATGAATGAATATAGACTTGAAGGTCTTCCTCAAACTAAAGGGAGTGAAAATGGGATGACGGTATATAAATCTTATCCTTTGTTTTACCTCTTATACTATTAAAATGCTCTTTGAACTTTCTTTAAGCTTTTGTGATTTTCTTCAGGCATCATTGTTGCCATCTATTGTAATATAACTATCTTTGAATTCTGTATCATCCAGTGGGATGACTATGTTTTATGTAGGATTTATAAGAAAAGTGATGAAAATTTGAGCAGAATATGTAATAATCCTGTGGTTCGTCCAAAATTTCCACCTTACTATGTGCAAGGAATGCATCGCCCTACTGAAGAATATGCTAATAAGTTGCAAGCAAAGCGTGCCAATGACAGAACTCAGATGGTTGAACCAATTCCCGCTATGCCTTCTTCTCCATATAAATCAAGTAGAGATGCTAATGCCACTCAAGCAGTTGGCTATTATGGAGGTCCTCCTCAGATGGTTGAACCAACTCCTAGGATTTATAAGAGAAGTGATGAAAATTTGAGTAGAATACGTATTAATCCTGTGATTCCTGAGCTTCCTCAGCTTTACTTTGATCCAATATATGAGGCAAAACATCTTCTACTTTTTGAAAAATATTTGCAAGCAGAACGTGCCAGAAACAGAACTCAGATGGTTGAACCAATTCCTGCTACGCCTTCTTTTCCTAAATCAAGTAGATATGCTAATGCCATTAAAGAAGTTGGCTCTTATCGAAGTCCTCCGCAGATGTTTGAACCAATTCCTAGTATGCTTTCTGCCATTAAAGAAGTTGGCTATTATGGAGGTCCTCCTCAGATGGTTGAACCAACTCCTAGTATGCTTTCTCTTCCAAATGAACTAAGTGGACATGCTAATGACTCTCAAGCAGTTGGAAATTATGGAAATCCTCCTCAGATGGTTGAACCAATTCCTGGCATGCCTTATTTTCCAAGTGAATCAAGTGGACATGCTAATTACTCTCAAGTAGTTGGCAATTATGGAAATCCTCCTCAGATGGTTGAACCAACTCATAGTATGACTTATTTTCCAAATGAATCAAGTAGATATGCTAATAACTGTCAAGCAGGTGGCAATCATGGAACTCCTCCTCAGATTGAACCAATTCCTGGTATGTATTCTTTTACAAACGAATCTAGTGGATATGTGCATTCAAATTTTCCCCCGAATGAATTGAGTGGACACCAAGAAGATTGCGACCATACAAATCCTGAATTGCAATTTGGTTTCTATGGCATCGATGACCTTGCACCATGGATGAATATGGATGATATTCTCTCAAATAAGCGTCGGAAGCTTTCAGATGACGATAATCCATGTAAATGATTACTAGCAACTTAGTGGGTCTTTAAATATTTAGCATGATACATGCTAGCTAACTAAAGTTTTATAGTTCTGATGATTACCCATTGACATAGGCATCACCTTGTGAAGCATAGCCTATATTGTTTCAACATTTCTACTTACATTGGCTGAAGATACCATTTGGAAGTTTGCAAAAGAGAAGGAGAATGGCCCTCACAGTAGAGTGTAGAATGCAATGGCTTGCTGTAGTTGATGACCAGAAGACTCTCTCATCTAATGCTCTAGTTTACTGTAGGTGCTCTATAGACTATAGTGATGTAATGGTCTCTGTCATTGGCATTTTTCTTTTTTCTTTTTTTCTTTTTTCTATTAGTAGGCTTGGCTGTACAGTACAGGAATTGTTTTGCTGTGTCAGGGCTAATAGCTCTGTTGTTGGATTCTATAGCTGTTGTTCCTGTGTTTGGTCTACATTGTCCTGTTGTGTAATTCTTGTTTGTTATCAATGAAACTATATTGATTCATCCAAAATATAACGGTGATTGGTCCTCTGTTGAACTTAATGGACAATATTTGTTCTTTGCGAAAGTTTTGTACTGATTGTAAATCCTGGTTTTTGATTCACCCGATAAGTATTTTAAACATCAAATTTTTAGAAATTGAAAGTTTAAAATGGTAATAAGATTTGTATTTGATAACTCATTTAAGGTTGAACAGTTCAAGATATTTTTTTCTCTAGAGAGTGTAAATGTTCAACATTGTCAACCATGTGAGTTTTCTCTTTAATTTTCCTGGTTTCTGAATGAAGAATTGAAGATGACATTGGCAATACAAACTACAACAATTGTAAAGTAGTTATGCAAAATTGCTTAATACGTTATTGTTCAAAACTTTGTATAGATAAATTCAACCTCTTGTTCCATGTGTTGTATATGGTTATGGAATTTCAAAGTTTATTATCCACTTAGGCTTGCATTACAAATACCAATGATTTAATCATAGAAACCAACATTATTTGAAAGAGGCTTTCTTTATTTGAGGTCCTCAATTTTAATATTCAAAATACCTTCAAATTCATCTATTTTTAAGGCTTTAATCATGAGATTAACATGTAAAATTAGTAATAAACAGTTTTCTCTCCCACCTTCACATTTCTCTCTTACATTAGTTGTCAAATGCTAATACAATTTCTTATTTTTGAAAAAAAAATGCCTTTTTTCTACAAATGGGCCATTTTTTTTCATCGCTAAACTGTTTTTTTTTTTTTTCATCTAGTTTACTGTAGGTGCTCTATAGACTATAGTGATGTAATGGTCTCTGTCATTGGCATTTTTTTCTTTTCGTTTCTTTTTTATTTCTATTAGTAGGTTTGGCTGTACAGTACATGAATTGTTTTTCTGTGTCAGGGCTAATAGCGCTGTTGTTTAGTTTGGGATTCTATAGCTATTGTTCCTGTGTTTGGTCTTTATTGTCCTGTTGTGTAATTCTCGTTTGTCATTAATGAAACTATACTGATTCATCCAAAATATAACGGTGATTGGTCCTCTTCTGAACTTAATGGACACTGTTTGTTCTTCGCGAAAGTTTTGTACTGATTGTAGATCCTAGTTTTTGATTCACCCGATAAGTATTTTAAACATCAAATTTTTAGAAATTGAAAGTTTAAAATGGTAATAAGATCTGTATTTGATAACTCATTTAAGGTTGAACAGTTCATATGATCATATCCTTAAGTCCATTACTGAATCAAGATATTAACCAAGCAATGCTCTTTTTCTCTCTGTTTCATGAGTTGAATTGCGTAGGATTCTGTTTCTTTGAGTTGTGTTAAGGGCATGTATAGTTTAATTGATCACTTTGGGCTCCTTCAATCCTGTTCTGTAGTTTTGTGGCCTGTCTATTTTTGCTATATGGCTTTGTTCTGGTGGTTTTTTTTTTAATAGATATCTTATTGTTTAATCCAAAAAAGAAAAAAGATACACATAAATTTGCCCAAGGTTCAAGAAATTTATATTTCTACTTCAAATTTATCAAGAAAAGTTTCAAGTTATTTAAAATAAAATTCAATATTTATTTTAATTATTATTTTGGTTATATTTCACAACTTTATGTTTGAGTATAAATTTACCAAAATCCGTGAATTGTGCTAGTGCCAAGTGACTCAAAATATGCAAATATTACACATAGATATATATATTTTTTTTTGGTCATATATTTCTATAATATAATATATAATTATCAGGATTCCTGTATTGATTCTTGGTAAACCCAAAAGAAGTTCATAGCTCATTTCCAGTTCTTGTTTCCCTAAATTTTTTTTTTTTTTTTAAAAGGGTTCAAAACGATGTCGTGCAAGACCCAAAACGACGTCACACAAACTTCAATCATACGGTGTCGTATCTTAGAGAGACACACACACACACAAACACATGTTAATGCTCAACATCAGAACGATACCGTTTCATACTCATCCAAAATAACCGTGTGAATCGGTTATAAAATTAGTTAAGAGCGGTTAAGAGTTTCCCGCCTCTTTTATGTTCCAATAATCTGTTTTTGTATATAAAAAGGAACAGAGTGAATCATCTTCTTATTGTGTTGTAAAGATTAGAAAATTTCTTTCAAGATTTTAACTAAACAGAGTGAGTGTTTTTCAAAGTTACTTTCGTTTTGGGGCAATGTGTATTCCTCTAGAAAATAGTAGTGAGTCTGATCATGACTCTGATCACACTAATAATTACGAATCAGAATCACCAACTTCACCTCTGTACTCATCAATCAGCGACACAAGTTTTTCTTCGTCTCCATCAGGCACGTTTTACTTCGATGATGATGAGGGCGAAGAATCAGATGAGGAAGAGGAAGAACCAGACGAGGAAGAGGAAAACCAATCTTTAGAAGAGGTGGATGTGTCGGTTTTAAAAACATTCCTCAATGATAAACTGCATCAGCTAGGTGAGGAGCCACAAATGGAGTACCCCGAATTAGACCTCATACCCGGGTGTAGGTTTTGCCCCAGTGACTACATCCTCATCGTGCATTATTTGATCAACAAGGTCTTGAATTATCCCCTGCCTTATGATTGGGTAGAGGATGCTGAAGAACTCTATAACCACAACCCTGGGTTGATTGCAGGTTTGAAACATATTTCTTTTTAGTTTTCTTTAATTCTTTTTACATTGCATCATGAGTCAATTTGATGAAATACATATTGCAGTATGAGAGAAATGGCATGCCATAAATGTATGCTTTGCTGGGTTTCTTTTCAATTTTCTTTGATTGTTTTGAGTTGAATGGATCAGCCAGTTTGATAATTTTGCCTGATGTTGAAGTTTCTTTTGCTAAATCTTAATAATTTGAAAGAAATAATCATTGGCAAGCCATATTATGTAGTCACTATAGGTTACATACATGTATGCTTTACTGGGTTTCTTTTTAATTTTCTTTGATTGTTTTCAGTTGAATGTATCAGTCAGTTTGATAACTTTGCATGATGTTAATGTTTCTTTTTCTAAGTGTAATCATTCTGAAAGAAAGAATCATTGTCAAGCCATATTATGTGGTTACATACATGTACGCTTTACTGCATTTCTTTTTTATTTTTCTTAATTGTTTTGAGTTGAATGGATCAACCAGTTTAATTTTAAAGTTTTTTTGCTAATTGTAATTAATCTAAAAGAAAGAATCATTAGCAGGGCACATCCTTTAATTTTCATTGTATAGCATCTCTTTTAAAAAAATATAATCTCTTCCACATTACAACCTTCTTGTTTAAGTAAATCACGTTCTTTATTCTTTAATTCTTTTGCAACTCTCTTTCAAAATTACTCAACAGTATATAAACTTCAAACTAATGTGATGAATCACTCAAGCAGAAACTATTGTGCATGGATGCATCATGGATTCACAATAATTGATCTGTGTTTTGATATTTGTAAAGAGATAGTACTGTAAGCTTGGTGTAGAAAAACATGTATAAGAAAAGATTTTTCAGACAAGTTGTCATGAGCAATTTTTTAAGCTCGCTTTCTTACTTTTGTTAACATATATAAGAAAAAAACCAAGTAAAAATATAACATTTTGGATGATTTAACAGAACAATACGGCAACCGTGAAGAAAAAGCTTGGTACTTTTTTACTCCAAGGAAACAAAAGTATCAAAATGGAAAACGTCCAAATCGAGTAACTGGTAATGGATATTGGAAGGCTACGGGAGCTGACAAGGCAATCAAATCTAAGGAAATTGTAATTGGGCATAAGAGGAAACTTGTTTTCTATGAAGGAAAACCTCAAAGTGGTGACAAGACAAATTGGATCGTGGATGAATATACAATTGATCATCCTATTACTGAAAATGACATGAGGGTAAGTAGATTTATCCTTTTGTTTTAGCTTTTATATTATTTGAATTTCTGTTTTTTTTTTTTTAATTAATTTATTTATTTTAATTTCAAAAGTCATTGTTGTCTTCTATTGTAAATCTAACTACTATTGAATTTTGTGTCTTCCAGTTGGATAATTGGATTTTGTGTAGGCTTTATCAGAGAAATGAGAGAAGTTGATATTGTCCCAAATTAGCGTTGGAAGCTTTCAGATGACAAAAAGGCCTTGTGAATGATTACTAGCAACTTAGTGGCCCTTTGAATGTTTAGCATGATACTGTTTGGTACTGTTTTATAGTAAGCTAACCAAAGTTTTATAGTTTTAATGATTGACACAGCCATCAGTTTGTGAAGCAGAGCTTCTAACTGTTTCACCATATCTAATTACATTGGCTGAAAGATACTGTTTGGTAGTTTGCAAAAGAGAAGGTGAATGGGTACTCAGTAGTGATGTGATGGCCTTTGTCATTGGCATTTGTTTTACATTTTTTTTTTCAATTAGTAGGCTTGGTTTGGTATGTCAGGGTTAATTAGCTATGTTGCTTAGTTTGGGATTCTTTACTTCTTGTTCATGTTTTTGGTCTGTATCGTCCTGTTGTGTAATTTTGGTTTCTCATCAATATAAGTATAACGATTTATCCACATGAAAAAAAATATTTGGTGATTGGTCCTCTCTACAGGCAAGTGCTGCAGAAATTGTGATTTTGAACTTAATGAATAGTAATTGTTCTTTGCTAAAGTTTTGTGCTAATTAAATCCTGGTTTTTCGATTCATCTCAAGAAGTATTTTGAACAAAAAATATTTTAGCAATTGAAAGTTTGAAATGATAATGGGATATGTACAGGGATGGAACTACTCAAGGGTTGAGGGGGGCATGGCCACCCTCAACCCTTGAAAAAAATATATACTAGTATGTATTTTAACAAAAATAATTTTAATTCTGGCTTTTGAATTTATATACTCCCCCCTCCCCCCAAATTTACAAATTGACACAAGAAATCCAACAAATAGATAACAAGAAAATTTTATAATAAAAAATGCACATATCCGGATAATAAGAAATTTTTTTGAACAAATCATAAATCTGGTCTAAGCAAAAACAATAACAACAAATCAATTACAAATCCTAGTATAAAAAAAAAATTTTTTTTTTTTTTTTTTTTTTTTTTTTTTTTTTTTTTTTTTTTCACAAAACACAAAAACCCAATAACCTTTACCTAATTTCTCTCTATCACTTGAGAGTTCTATGCCCCTCTCAAATGACTCCACTCTCATAGCCATAGAGACAACTCCTATGCCACATATTAATTGTCCATCCACACATTAGTTAGGCCTTGAAAATATTAAGACATGACAACTGACTTACAAAACTCTTAATTATAAAATCCTATTATTCAATTTTTTCAACATAAAAAATACAAATAATAATTAATAAATTAATGCAACTGTGTCAACCTCTAGTATTGATATTCTAATTTTTTTAAATTTTTGAACAAAGAACTTAAGTTCCTTCCCTAGATATGTATTTGATTATTTATTTCAGGTTGAACAATTTAAGTCCTCAAGTCTATTACTGAATCAAGATGTACCAAGCAGTTCTCTGTTTCTCCCTGTTTCATGAGATGAATTGTGTAGGATTCTATTTCTTTGAGTTGTGGTCATGGCTTGTCAAGTTTAAAATATTAAATCACAAAATCTTTACCATTATATATGTAAAAACAAAAACTTACATAAAAATGATATCACTATTGTATTTTTTATGTTCCACGTGAGCTTAGAGAAATTGAAGTCGGTCTCTTCTTTTTTTTTTTTTTCCTCTCCACTTCACTAACGTGATATTTTATGATATGGTGCAAAATATTCGGACTTTTCAACTTACGTAGTCCTCTTATTTCGGAAGATATGATTTAATTGTATTAGATATATCTAAGGATAACGAGTTTAGTGTTTACCCAATAACTCCGGAGGTGGTGTCCTATGCTCACAAAGATACCTGAAAATAGAGTCTGAAACGGAGTGGACTTCTTTACTAAGTATAAAAGGAGAGAGAGAGAAAGCCAGAGTAGAGTATGGAGTCTAATCATAATCATCAGCAAAACAAGTCGATTATATGATGGCTAATCATAATCAGCAAAACAACAAGCCGAGTCTCATGGCTCCTGGTATCACAAACCAAGTCATGATTTCCAATATAAATCCTGCAACACAATCACTCCAAGCCCTGAACGTACCAAGAAGCAACACAATAAGGACATATTCATCACCACGAAGTGTGGTTATTGATCCTCCTGAACCTGATCTTGACGATGAAGAAGAGCAAGAGGAAGAACCTAACCAACAATCTGAAGAGGTGGATGAGTTGGGTTTAGAGAGAATACTCAATAAATTGCTTCTTGAGTTTGATGAAGAACCAGAGAAACAGTACCACAACTTTGATAATGAAGTTCCCCCACCTGGCTATAAGTTCAGCCCCACTGACTTTGACCTCATCATTTCTTATTTGGTCAAGAAGTGCTTGAATATACCCCTGCCTTGGAATTCGATGGTGGATGTTGAACTCTATAACCACAGCCCTGAGTGGCTTGCAGGTATCTTCTTGAAACATGTTTCTTTCAAGTTTTTCTTTAATTCTTTTGACTTGAATGGAACCTATTTTTTCTTTAGTTCTTTTTTATGATATATATTGCATGGTAATTGTTATAATCTGAAAGAAAGAATCATTGGTAGTTAACTAGTTTATATACGTTTTTTTTATTTGAATAGAACTTAAAGTTTACTAATCAGAAAGTTGCTATGCTGTATATATGTATGTCTTACTGGGTTTCTTTCCAGTTTTCTTACTTTAAATAGATATATGGTACGTCTGTTTGGTGTAGAAAAATAAGCAAAAATGTTCTATTCGTATGAGAATTGCTCTTTTTATTTCATGTGTTTTTTTTTTTTTTAATTTTTTGTTAACATATATAAAAGATATAAAAGAGCAAGTATAAACGTAACATTTTGGATGATTAACAGAAGAGTACAAGAAATATGATGAACAAGAGGAATTGTACTTTTTTACTCCAAGGTATCGAAAGTATCCAAATGGAAAACGTCCAGATAGAGCTGCAGGTGATGGATATTGGAAGGCTACTGGAGCTGACAAAGAGATCGAATCCAATAAGGGAATTACAGTTGGGTATAAGAAGACACTTGTTTTCTATAGAGGAAAAGCTCCAAGTGGTGACAAGACCAATTGGATCATGTACGAATATAAAATTAAGCATCCTCCTCTAACTAGAAGCAGTGAAAATGACATGAGGGTAAGTAGATTTTATCATTTTTTTTTTAGCTTTTATATTATTTGAATCTTATTTGAATCTCTGATTTCTTTTTTTTCTTTTTTTTTTTCCAATCATCATTGTTGTGTCTTCCAGTTGGATAAATGGGTTTTGTGTAAAATTTATGAGAAAAATGGGAGCAAATCATCAAGCAAGGCTAATACTCGAAAGGCTAGTTCCAAATCTTCACGTGCTAATGATAGGGATGAGCCATTGACAAATGTTGATCCAACACCAATGAAGCGTCATATGAATCAGTCCTTCCACCAAAATGCACATGTTCATGCTCTTGCCAATCAAATTCAAGCAATGGCTAGCAATAATGGAACTCTTCATCCTGCTCATATGGGGGCTCGTAGGTTCCCTTTTGATCAGTCTCGAGCAATATTGGCTGGCAGTTATGGAACCCCTCCTGCTCATATGGCTAGTATGTTACCTGATCAATCTCAAGCAATGACTAGAAGGTTCTCAAATCAGTCTCAAGTAATGGCTATCAATCATGGAACTGCTCCTCTTTCTCCTATGGCTAATATGTTCCCTAGTCAATCTCGAGTAATGACCAGCAATCATGGAACTCCTCCACCTGCTCATATGGCTAGTAGGTTCTCTAATCATCCTCGAGCAATGGCTTTCAATCATGGAGCTAGTAACTTCCATAATCATTTTCAACCAATGGCTGCCAATCATGAAACTCCACAGGCCTTTGAACCATTTTACTCTAGGAATCATTCAATGCATTCTTCACAATCAAGTGCAATTTTTGTCAAATCTGAAACTTCCATACAGAAAGGTGATGAGCTCAGTTCCTGTATGCCTTCTATATGGCATTCAAACTTTTCTACAACTGAATCAAGTGGGTTCATGCCTTCGACTTCAGCCTTTTCTACAAATGAAAGGAGTGATCAAGACTTGGATGTTATTTCAATCTGTCCTTCAAATGATACGAATGGATACCTGCAATCTATACCAAATGCATTGAGTGGACATCAAAAAGACGACACTTCAAATCCTGGGGGCTACTACAATTATCAAATGGATGATGAAATCCCAAATAAGCATTAAATGCCTTCAGATTATCATAATCCATGTAAATGATTATTACTAGCAACTTAGGGTCTCTTTGAATGTTTAGTATGGTACTAGCTAATTAAGAACTTTTTACGAATCCAGATTGGTTAATTTGAACTTTCATTTGGTTTCATTATCTTCATATTTCTTTTCATTTATCCTAGAATCTGGATTGCATGAATTGGAAACCAAGCCGCTGTTTGGAAATTCTGATTATTGTCCCATTTTTTTTCTTCTATTTTATACTCCATCAATTACAATTTTTCATGTTTTTTTATTTATTTTATTTTTAATTTTTATTTTAAAAAAAGCTCAAAGTTTAAAAAGGAAAAAAATTTAACATGCAACATACCTACAGCTTATTATTCAATACAAACCATAATTATCAAAACTGTACCGAAAATGGTATTTGTTCACTAGTTCATTAGTAGAGTTTTAATTAATTAAATAATACATGTAAAAAAAAAAATTAAATAATATATTTTATAATTATAAAAAGTGACTAAATAAAAATACTCCATTTAGGTAAATTAATAAATTATAATGAGTTTTAATTAATTAAATAATACATGTAAAAAAAAAAATTAAATAATATATTTTATAATTATAAAAAGTGACTAAATAAAAATACTCCATTTAGGTAAATTAATAAATTATAACAATAAAAAAATTGCATCATATATATAAGATAAAGTTAGAAAATATATAAATAAATAAACACATCATTCACATAAATCATCCAATGACCAAGTTATATTGTCCAAAACTCTTAAAACAACATGTCTCAAAAAATTATTTAAATCTCCAAATACAACTGATGACTTCAAAGTTCAGACTTTTCACAGATATATATATATATATATATTGTATTTTTCTTTTCTTTATCCATAGATTAATTTTTTTCACCTATGCAATCCATCGGTTTACATAGATTAATTTTTTAACAATCACAAAAAGACTCGTTCTTTGTCCTCAACTATCACTTCTTCTTTTTTTGGGGTTTTTCAACTATCACTTGAAAACTTAATCTCTACTTAAAATTTAAAAGCAAGCCCCTTATAGAATAGCCTTATTAGCCGTATAAGATTTTTTTTTTCTCTCACTTAACTTAATCATATACGTGGCCTTTAAGATAGGGCTGCAAAATTTTCGTCCTCAAATTCAAAATTGTAGTCCTATTAGGATTTTTTCATTAGTTTCAACTAGTTGAATTTCCGCACGATATGCGGTGCAACTTATTATTAGTTTTCTTCAATTTTTTGATAAGTTTTGCCAAAAATATTATAACTCAACTAATTGGGACCTCAATTTCCAATTGAAATATCCAGGATTCAGATCCTCACTCCCAACTATCAATGTATAAAAAAAATATTTCAATAAGTTTCATTGTAAAAAATTGTAATCTTTAGTTATTTTATATATAGACAAAATAGGAATATACTAAGAGTAGTTATTTTATATATCTTTCTTTTCCTTTTTTCTTTTATCCTTTTTTTTTTATTACATTCTTGATTGTGTGTTACTAAAAAAAATTTCCCCTTTTTGTTGGACATGGTTTCAATTGTTGCAAAAATAACTAAATTTGAGTAAAAATGCCATATTTCAAATCTATTGTTTCTCACATTAAAAAAAAAAATCAATTATTTTTTATATAAATCTTAGAAAAATGATATTAAAATTTCATTATGCTTAAAATAATTAAAATAACAAAATAAACATATTTATTATATTAGTAATCTTTCTAATTATATAGAATACGTACTACCATATTAGTTCCACACAAACACATGTGCATGCGCACGCGCACACACACACAAAGGAGTTAGGAAATTTAACGGATTAAGATTAATTTTAGTAAATTCACAAATATTTAATTTTTTTTATAACTTTTGTGACAATTGTTCTCAAAACAACTAAATATAAGTAAGAATGTCATAATCTAAATTTATTATTATTATTATTCCAACTATAAATTATTTTCTATATAGAGTTTATAAAAATAATTATATAAATTCATTTAAATATAAATTATTAATGCACTACAATAGATAATTGTGGGGCCCATGGGCCTGATGGCCTCGGCCCATCATGTAGCAGGCCCAAGGCCCAGGCCGAGGAGCACAGGCTATTCAGGGCCAAGGTGAGGGAAAGCCTTTCCTTCCTAATTCACACCGAGGACCACCTTATCCTCGGCCTGACGAAGGTGATTTTGGGGAGAGACTAACCCCAAAGCAAGCTGTCACTCTCACATTTAATGCATTCAACTAACTCCCCCTGGCCGCATTAATGGGGAGGTAACCCCCTTGGCAGGATAACGTTGATCAGAGTGAACCACTTGAGTACCGATAAGGCCTCTGATGGGACGGACGGCCAGAAAAGAAGGCAAATAGATGATCAACAGATGGAAGGAGGGGATAGGAAGATGAAAACTATAAAAGAAAAGTTAGTAAAGTAAAAAAAGGGGGGGAGAAAAAAAGGGAGAACAATAAGGCCTCCTCGGCCACAGGCCGAGGAGCATCCCCCTATTGGTAAAGAAACTCTTAGCATTTTTCTTTTTTATGAGAAAGTTCATGCTTGGTGATCGACGGCCAGCACCTAAACCTTTCACCCCACTCTCTATAAATGTATTGTTTGGGCTTATTGGGCTGAAAACCCATCACTCAGGGTCAATCCAAATTGAGTCCTTACAATTGGCGCCGTCTGTGGGGAAGGATTAGGGTGCTGGCCGGCGCACCAGGTAAGTGTTCTAAGTTCTAAGTATTCGTTTTACAGTAGGTTGAAAAAGATAAGTGTTCTAAGTTCTAAGTATTCGTTTTATAGTAAGTTAAAAAAAAAAAAAAAAGGGTATATGGAAGATTTGGCAGCAAAAAAAAAAAAAAGAAAAAAAAAAGAAAAAAAAAAGAGAGAAAACAAAACAAACAAAGAAAGATCTTGATATTATTATTTCATGCATAGAAAAATTACATATTACAATCAGAGGCTCAGGTAGGCCTGTTCTACAAGCAAATTTACAAGCTAATAGCCACCTGCTATTCCTACAATCAGAGGCCCAGGTGGAGCCGCCCTAAGGAGAAGCTAGCCGGAGGGAAGTGTCAACTCGTGCTTTTATTTGGCACCAAGAGAATGGGAGAGCTTGACACGCGGCGGAGGAGGTGAAGGGCAATCATGCTCTCAGGCCC
>NW_027069924.1:247720-257748 GCF_002906115.3 Quercus suber | reverse complement strand
TATGGGGCCCATGGGCCTGATGGCCTCGGCCCATCATGTAGCAGGCCCAAGGCCCAGGCCGAGGAGCACAGGCTATTCAGGGCCAAGGTGAGGGAAAGCCTTTCCTTCCTAATCCACACCGAGGACCACCTTATCCTCGGCCTGACGAAGGTGATTTTGGGGAGAGACTAACCCCAAAGCAAGCTGTCACTCTCACATTTAATGCATTCAACTAACTCCCCCTGGCCGTATTAATGGGGAGGTAACCCCCTTGGCAGGATAACGTTGATCAGAGTGAACCACTTGAGTACCGATAAGGCCTCTGATGGGACGGACGGCCAGAAAAGAAGGCAAATAGATGATCAACAAATGGAAGGAGGGGATAGGAAGATGAAAACTATAAAAGAAAAGTTAGTAAAGTAAAAAAGGGGGGGGAGAAAAAAAGGGAGAACAATAAGGCCTCCTCGGCCACAGGCCGAGGAGCATCCCCCCATTGGTAAAGAAACTCTTAGCATTTTTCTTTTTTATGAGAAAGTTCATGCTTGGTGATCGACGGCCAGCACCTAAACCTTTCACCCCACTCTCTATAAATGTATTGTTTGGGCTTATTGGGCTGAAAACCCATCACTCAGGGTCAATCCAAATTGAGTCCTTACAATAATTAATATATGCATTTACTCTATTATTTAATTCAATGAATAAATACTTTAATATAAATGCAAACTTTATTAAAGTAGAAAACTAAATAAAGAGAACTTCAAAGAATGCACTAGGTCTCTACTTTTAAATATACTAGTAAGTTGCTCGTGCGATACACAGATTATTTTATGTAAGACGGTTTTGGAAAATGTTGCACATATATTATAAAGAAAAAGTAAACTAAATTAGAGTAAAGAAACATATACATTTTGAGATATTAAAAATTAGTTTAGTAACTTCATTGCACTTTTGTAGCATTCTCAAGGTAATATTATTATTATTTTTTAAATCATGGAAAAAAAATGCAAAAAAGTAATAGGACCATAAAAATCAACTAATTTGTGTTGTGTTCATAGACTACATATTATGAAATGAAAGCATGCCCAACTCTCTTACAAATAATTTAAAACCATGGTAGAATGTGGCTTTACATTGTGCACTAAATATTCTCTCTACTTATACACCAAAAAAAAAAAATTCCAACCAAATTACACCATATTTAAGCCCCTATTTTAAAAAGAAAAAAGAAAAAAAATTATTCGTAGGGGTTTCGGCAGTTTGATGGTAGTGGGAGGCCAGTATGATGGAGGTGGCGGTTAATAGTCCTTATTTTATTATTATTATTATTATTATTATTATTATTATTTTGTTTTTGTTTTTAATACTAATATAGTGGCTCAAGCAATTAATAAGATAACAGTAAAAATAAGTTAATGTGAACTTTTTGGTAACAAAAAAAAAAAAAAAAAAAAATTTAATGAAAGACGTAAAAAAATTTTAAATGTAAAATTAGAGTGCCACATGGCAGGACCTCATACACTTTTACATGAGATCTCTGCTTTTATATATACTAGTCGCTAGCACGGGAAAACTATTATATTTGAAGATGTAAACAGTTCTTTGCAGTTTCCTCTTTGATTGTACATTAGGATATCAATCTCAAAATTTCCTATCCTTGATATGAAACATTAAATTACGAAGAAAAAAAAAAATCAAACTTAAATTAAAATTAAAATTAAGATTCCAATCCTTAACATCTTCAATTATCTAATAAATGTATGAATCACACATTTACAAGAACTACTTAAGCAATATTTCAAATAAATTAAAAAGACAACTTTAAAGTATTCTTTGTATCTTTTTCCTTTGTTGCTTTGTAGTAGTATTGAATAACTCCTTTTGTTTCCTTAATTACAGATGTTGGTGTGAGTTGTACATTGCTTTGAACATCAATTTTTCGAAATTTTGTAGAATCACTACATAGAATACCTCCCATCGTACCAAATACAATGAGGGTTGCTACTAAATTTGTGAACACATAGAGGAGAGTCCTAGTAGTCTAATAATTAATGATTATGAATATGAAAGAAACAATATCAAAGGAATCAAAATTAAGATCATCCAACTAATACAATTTTTTTTTTTTAATTAAATCATAGGAACAAACTACAATTTTTTTACTAAAATATAAAACTTAACTATAAACACGCACAGGAAAAAATAAATAAATAAATCTCGATGAATGAAACAAATAAAGAGAGGAATAAAAAGGATTCAAATTAAGATCATCCAAAGCAGTATTGATATATATTCAATATGTTCTACGTATTCACTGAAAAATTTAAACAAACACATAGAGAAAATACATAAAGATAACCAAGACAAAAGTTTTTAAAAACAATGCAGAAAGTTATTCAAAACAGTGCAAATTTAATGAAATAGTGAGTGCAGTGCAGATTTCTATGAAACAGTGCAGTGTAAATTTTGTGAAATAGTGTAGTGCAGATTTTAGTTGTAAAAAAAAGTAGACTTTAGATGTGTAACAGTGCAGATTTCATGTAGAAAAATAGTGTAGAAAAATAACATTTTGAAGAAGAAATCTTTTTAACAAATTGGATCCCTAGACCAATTTTATTCATGGAGAAATTTAAACAAACAAATAGAGAACAAACACAAAGATAACCAAGACTAAACCTTCAAATTCATTTTGCTCATTTTATAGAACTTGGCATATGAACAAAAATCCCAAAGCCAAAGCCTATTAGAAAACCACATACTAAATAAAATGGAGGTTATGATGTGGTTTGGGAAGGAGACGGGTAGAGAAAAGAGAGGATAGACTAACAGAACACAACGTATTCAAGGCTAGTGATACCCATTGAAAAGTTTCAAACAGGGCAAAAAAGAAAAAAAATCCTTTCAAAAACTTTTCTTTTAAAGTATAGATAATAGGTATACAATATCAATTGATTTTTTTTTTTATATTCAAAATAAAATTTGATGTTGTGAGTAAATTATGATAAATTAAGTTTCAAGACCCCAATATTTGTAAACCACTTAAGTCAGAAAGTAAATTGCCAAAGTCATAATCTATTTATTCTAAAGAGAACCACACAAAAAGACATTAATGTTCTTTCAAACATTACCTAACAAAAACATGTGAGAGAGAGAGAAGGGGGGGGTGTTAATTATACAGAGACACAGTGAGAAAATTGGTGAATCTATTGAACAAAATTCTGTTTTGATTTGTCTATTAAAGCCAATGAATTTTAGATACCAATGAATGTTGAAGGCTGATAGCAAAGGGGTTTTGAAAGGCAATTTTGATTTATTTAAGTTTTACTTCTTTAAGAATACCTTTTTTTTTTCCCTTCCCTTTTCCTTCAATTTCTCACCAAACAAAAACAATCATAAGAAAATTGCACAAAAAAAAAAAAATTAGGACTTACAGTGAACCTGGACTTGCTTTGGAACTTTGCAGGTCAAAAATGGTGAAGTCTTGCTTTGAGTTTCTGCAGATAGGACAAAATTTTATATGGAGGGAAAAAGAGAAAGGGTGAGAGAGAGACGGAGAAAAAGTATAGACAGATAGAAAAGTTTGTTTTTTTTTTTTTGGGGAAGGAGTTTGACACTTGCAAAATTTATAACTTCCATGTAACGTTGTGTCTCTCTCTTCCCCTGCTTGATACTCTCAATAATAACGTAGTGAACACCTGAATTCAAATTAAAGACATAACTTTTATTGTAGTGAAAAGTATGGATTAATGGAGAGACTGTTGAAATCCATGTCTTTGAGGATAGACTAACAGAACACAACGTATTCAAGGCTAGTGATACCCATTGAAAAGCTTCAAACAGGGCCCAAAAAAAAAAAAAAAAAAAAATTCCTTTCAAAAACTTTTCTTTTAAAGGTATAGATAATAGGTATACAATATCAATTGATTTTTTTTTTTATATTCAAAATAAAATTTGATTTGTGGGAAATTATGATAAATTAAGTTTCAAGACCCCAACTTTTGTAAACCACTTAAGTCAGAAAGTAAATTGCCAAAGTCATAATCTATTTATTCTAAAGATAACCACACAAAAAGACATTTAATGTTCTTTCAAACATTACCTAAAAAAAACATGTGAGAAAGAGAGAAGGGGGGGGGGGGTTAATTATACAGAGACACAGTGAGAAAATTGGTGAATCTATTGAACAAAATTCTGTTTTGATTTGTCTATTAAAGCCAATGAATGTTTTAGATACCAATGAATGTTGAAGGCTGATAGCAAAGGGGTTTTGAAAGGCAATTTTTGATTTATTTAAGTTTTACTTTTCTTTAAGAATACCCTTTTTTTTCCCTTCCCTTTTCCTTCAATTTCTCACCAAACAAAAACAATCATAAGAAAATTGCACAAAAAAAAAAAAAAAATTAGGACTTACAGTGAACCTGTGGACTTGCTTTGGAACTTTGCAGGTCAAAAATGGTGAAGTCTTGCTTTGAGTTTCTGCAAATAGGACAAAATTTATATGGAGGGAAGTAAAGAGAAAGGGTGAGAGAGAGACGGAGAAGAAAGTATAGACAGATAGAAGAAGTGTTTGTTTTTTTTTTTTTGGGGGGAAGGAGTTTGACACTTGCAAAATTTATAACTATCCATGTAACGTTGTGTCTCTCTCTTCCCCTGCTTGATACTCTCAATAATAACGTAGTGAACACCTGAATTTCAAATTAAAGACGTAACTTTTATTGTAGTGAAAAGGTATGGATTAATGGAGAGACTGTTGAAATTCCATGTCTTTTTATGTCTTTTATTGGCTGCACTTGAATTTATTTGATGACTGTTGGAATTCCATATAATAGCTACATTTGAAGAGTTTGGGTTAATAGAGAGACACATGATGGTGGAATTAAATTAATAAGAAGTGGGATTTATGGTGGAGATAATGGTGAGAATTAAATTAATAAGAAGTGGGGAAGTGGGTTTTATGGTGGAGATAAGGGGGAATGTGCAGAATAGCTTTGAAAATGATTTGTATATAGTTAGTTAGGCAACACTTGAAACTATAAGGGAAAGTAGACATCTCGAGTTTTAAAAAATCGAGATCCATTTACATAAATCTCGAGTTTTAGAAACTCGAGTTCCATGCAAAAAAATTTTTAGTTTTATCGCCCCTATAGTGGCGTTTTTAAGTCCTATAGTGACGTTTTAAATCCCTATAGCGGCGTTTTCCTGCAAAATTTTTTCGTAAGTGTTCAATACCAGGTTCAGGAAGCCCTATAGTGGCGTTTTTATACCCTATACTGACGTTTTAAAGCCTTATAGCGGCGTTTTCCTGCTAAATTTTTTAATAACTCCATTTTTAAGCCCTATAGTGACGTTTTTAAGCCCTATAGCGGCGTTTTCCGAACTCGAGTTTTTAAAACTCGATTTTTACTTGGATTTTTTTTTACAGATCAAGCCTTAAAAACTTGATTTTTATCTTGGAACTCGAGTTTTAGATACTCGAGATGCTAGTTTTCAATTTTCTTTTGCAACGTGACAACTAACTAAATATTTTAATATTTATTGTTATTTTAAAAAAAAATTCATGAAAATTTAAAGTTTCCGGTTTTGGTAGTTTAAAAAACCGGAATGATAGGTAGTTTCCGGTTACCGTGGTCTGACTGGCTGGTCCGGTCCGGATTTCAAAACCTAACTCATAAGTTTAAACCTTGGGATAAGTGATAATTGTAGGGAATTAGGAATATTCACGAAATTCCCAAATCTATGAGATGCAAAAATAGAAAAAAAAAATGTGCTAGAGAAAACAATTGTAGTACAAAGGATTCACAATGCTTCCCTTTGGAACGATTTTATTAATTTCTCCCACTATTCCATAATAGAAAATTATATAGAAGAACAGAGGGAAAGTATAGAAAGAAACCAAATATTTTGCAAAACAATTCAAAGAAAAAGAACACAGCAAAGTTAAGAATAAGAATAAACTAAAGTTTGTATATTGAATCAAGCACTCCATATAATCACATATCTCTATAGTCTATTCATTCTGCCAGCCCATGAAAGAGATTCTTTCTAGAATAGGTTGGGTCAAATGTAAAAAAAAAAAAAAATCCAATTGATTCATTCTTTTGAATGATAAAGCATTCATGTAAAAACATAATGTCAGAGAGAACGAGAAGGTAACTTGATCTAAAGCAGCAACCATCAGCTTCTTTATGTAAAGACTAGTTGCACAATAAGAAGAACAGAAGGTAACTTGATCTAAAGCAGTAACCATCAACTTCTTTATGTAAATACTAGTTGTACTTATCAGAAAAAATTTGCAAAGACTAGTTGCACAATAAGAAGAGCAAAGAAAATGAAATCCTTCACAAACCAAGAGTTTTTACACACTCTTTAAGCACTTACTTTTGTTCCTTCAATTGTAACTAGGCTGTCAATGTGATTAGCTGCCTCTATGCAGTGTACAAAATTATCATCAGTAATATTAGCCCATGAAATATCATCATGAGGAGTTTTTACCCGTTGTAGATCATAAAGTAACATCATTGAGTGAGATGCAAAGAGGAGCTCTTCATTCTTGCCAAATCCCACCAAACTATGAACACTTAAAGGTCCAACAGTTAATTGTTTTGTCCAAGACTCCTCAACCCGATATTCATTCATCGCCCATATGTCAAATGTATTCCTATACTCCCATATGTTAAATGTATTCCTGTACTCTTGATAATTTGTTGAGCTAATAACTATAGCAAGTGATCCATTCATATCAAAAGGATACCATTCTTTTCCATCTCCATCCAAGTCAATTTCAGGTACTTTTATGTATTGAGTCGCCTCATTTTTTATACCAAATGATAAGATAAGAAAACTATAGAATCCCCTTTTCTTTGCTACACCCCTCCAATGTAGAGCTACGTTAATGACTGCCTTCGAAAATGAATTCTCAAAAACAACTCCAGGCACAAGCATATCCTTTCTTCTCCAAGAATTAGTACTCAATGAGTACGCATCAACTTCAGAATAAATTTGATCTTTCAACTCTTTTGAGTAAGAAAATCTGACCAATTTGTAGTCATTACTTTCAGGATCATAACCAAATCCAAGACCAGTTAATGCAAAAATTCCTTCTATATGTTTGTCTACCAGATCATCAGGTTTTGGGAGCTTCTTGAATTCACTAGCGGCAGGATTAAATAAAAAATTCGTGTCACCTAGTGTAGAATTATTCAAACACATGACACCATTATTTCAACCTACAATTCTGAGAGATGCCTTACCATTGTTGCTAAGAGCAACTTGGTTAACATGCTTGGTGACGAAGATAGGATCTTTGATAAGATTACACCAGGATTTGCAAACACACTTGAATTGCAAGAGTGACTTGACTGGTAATCTTGCAAAGATGTCCATTAATACATCTTCAGGAAAACCGTTCCCCATACACTTGACATCTCTCTATTTGATTGTTTAACTTTTTAATATGAGAAAAAACGAATGCAGAGAATATTAATTCATGGTTAGTTTAATTGGATTAAAACTACGAAGTCTACCAAATTTTAATTTCCATCAATTCTATCCACTCAATGGATTAGTTTAATTAGATGGCTTTTTGTTATCTCAAGGAAGCTAATAAAGGATAAGGTTGTTGTTAAACGAACTGATATTTGAAGTTAAAACAAGAATATTTGTGACTAAATAATACTCCGGATATTTCTTAGTTAGTGGCCTAGCTGATCAGCGAGACACTCACACTAGTACTTTGTTTTTTAGCCGTCAAAGAAATTCTATGATCCTATTAACTTCTCAGAATTTTGAACGAATGAATTTCTGGGTCTAACTAAATTTTCTGCCCAGACAGAGTTCTACAAGGACTATATATATAGTTTAGGTTTGAATATGAGAGTGCTCTAATGGGGTTAGAACTGTGTGAGACGTGATGTATTTTATTTTTAGGTTTAAATATGCTTTTGATGCCCCATTTTTTTTTTTGGGTGGTTTTACTTTTCTTTTTAATTTTTGCTCATCGGGTGGTTTCATTATTTATTTATTGGCTTATCCAGGGGGTTTGATTTTAGTCCTTAACTAGTCGCTAACATGTGCTATGCACGGGAACCTACCTATTTGTGAGATAGATTAAATTTAATTGTATAAAATCTTAAACTGATTAAAAAACTATACCATTGCATGATTTGCTCTTTTATAACTTCAATTTGTGTCACAATTTGATGAATAAACCATTACTTGAACTTTTGAAAGATACAAAAATATTAAAGGATCAGATAATTCACGGCTTAGAAATTATTGAAAAAAAAAGACTAAACAATAGAGAAATATAAGAGAAAGATTAGTTACATTCAAAATAATAGTCCATGGCTATAACTATTGAAAGAAATCAAAGAATAATAATTCAGATGTTAAAACTTTTGAAAGGCAAAAAAATATTAAAGAATCATAAGATTTACTTCCGATAAATTTTTGAAAAAAAAAAAAAATGTATATGATTACGCAATAGAGAAATATAAATGAAATTAATTAAATTAAAATCTGCTAAACATGTCCAAATATTGCAAAAATTAACACAAATTCAGATGTTAAAACTTTCAAATGTCAAAAAAGATATATAATTAAAGAATAAGTTATTGAAACAATTCAAAAAATATATGACTATTCAAAAGAGAAATATAAGAAAAAGAAAAAAGTACACAAACCCATAAAACAATAAGTTTTAAATTTTAATGGGTATTCCAGAAGTCACGGCTTAAATTTGTAGCAAATCATGGTTTGATACACTTTCACAACTTCACATCGAGAAAGCTCCCTAATAAGTGCAATTGTTCCAAGCTGTGCAGCCTAATGATGAATGAAATAGCATAACCTTATGGTTCATAACAGCTTAATCGGTTGTAAACATGTACGTGGGTGTTGCACTGAATTTTTTGTATCCCTTGATGACCTTGTTAGAAATATAGAATTTCACTCCTTGTTAATTTGGAGCTAAAAAAAAAAAACCTAAACTACTTGATTCCCTGTGAAAAGGAATTATACTTCTTCCCAATATTCCAATCCTGTATTATACTTTAATTTGGAAGATTATAAATATCAAACTTGGTTCAGTAACATATCCTTTGCAGAGAAGGAATTGGAGTTGAAAACAAATTGACTACGTCAAAGCCGATTAAATTGGTATCAAATGCCTAGCTAAAAACTTCAACTATTCGAAGTGGTTAAGTATCCTTTGTTTAAGAGTTTTATCGGGTTTGCCTTTTTATTTATTTATTTATTTATTTTTATTTTTTAATTATAAAATATTGGATTTACTTTTGGAGATGGAAGGGAGGTTTTTTAATTAGTTAAAAAAAAAAAATATTGTGCTGATGTGAAAAATTGTGGGAGTTTTAAAGGCTTCGGTTATATATCAAATCATATCATATCATATACTATATAATAAAAGTTAGGCTTAGAAACCGTAGTTGTGCCAAGTGGCTTTACCAAATTGCAGAAATTTTTTTAGATTTTTAGATTTTAAAAAGAAAACTTTTGCATAAAAAAAGTCTAATGCATATTAAATTGCAGCAACGTATATGTAGTGTAATCTAATTCTTCTTATTTTTTAATTACTCCATTTAAAAATAAAAGTCTAATGCATCTTAAATTAGTAGTATTATGGCATTGTAAATCTATCCCAAAAAACTGTATATATCACCCTCTCAAAAAAAAAAAAAAAAAAAAAAAAAAAAAAAAAGACAAGACGTTGTTGCTGAAGATAAAAAGTTGACTGGCCGAGGAAAACTTTAATAAATATCATATGGTGATATCATATCATATACTATATAATAAAAGTTGGGCTTAGAAGTCGTAGTTGTGCCAAGTGGCTTCACCAAATTGCAGAAATTTTTTTAGATTTTTAGATTTTGAAAAGAAAACATTTGCATAAAAAAAGTCTAATGCATGTTAAATTGCAGCAACGTATATGTAGTGTAATCTAATTCTTCTTATTTTTTAATTACTCCATTTAAAAATAAAGGTCTAATGCATCTTAAATTAGTAGTATTATGGCATTGTAAATCTATCCCAAAAAA